>NW_028158526.1:0-107500 GCF_964263955.1 Coregonus lavaretus | reverse complement strand
AGAGAGAGCAGCTAGATAGAGGGAGAGAGAGCAGCTAGATAGAGGGAGAGAGAGCAGCTAGATAGAGGGAGAGAGAGCAGCTAGATAGAGGGTGAGAGAGCAGCTAGATAGAGGGTGAGAGAGCAGCTAGATAGAGGGAGAGAGAGCAGCTAGATAGAGGGAGAGAGAGCAGCTAGATAGAGGGTGAGAGAGCAGCTAGATAGAGGGTGAGAGAACAGCTAGATAGAGGGAGAGAGAGCAGCTAGATAGAGGGAGAGAGAGCAGTTAGATAGAGGGAGAGAGAGCAGCTAGATAGAGGGAGAGAGAGCAGCTAGATAGAGGGAGAGAGAGCAGCTAGATCGAGGGAGAAGCTAGATCGAGGGAGAAGCTAGATCGAGGGAGAGAGAGCAGCTAGATCGAGGGAGAGAGAGCAGCTAGATCGAGGGAGAGAGAGCAGCTAGACCGAGGGAGAGAGAGAGCAGCTAGACCGAGGGAGAGAGAGCAGCTAGACAGAGGGAGAGAGAGCAGCTAGATAGAGGGTGAGAGTGCAGCTAGATAGAGGGAGAGAGAGCAGCTAGATAGAGGGAGAGAGAGCAGCTAGATAGAGGGAGAGAGAGCAGCTAGATAGAGGGAGAGAGAGCAGCTAGATAGAGGGAGAGAGAGCAGCTAGATAGAGGGAGAGAGAGCAGCTAGACAGAGGGAGAGAGAGCAGCTAGATAGAGGGAGAGAGAGCAGCTAGACAGAGGGAGAGAGAGCAGCTAGATAGAGGGAAAGAGAACAGCTAGATAGAGGGAGAGAGAGCAGCTAGATAGAGGGAGAGAGAGCAGCTAGATAGAGGGAGAGAGAGCAGCTAGATAGAGGGAGAGAGAGCAGCTAGACAGAGGGAGAGAGAGCAGCGAGACAGAGGGAGAGAGAGCAGTGAGACAGAGGGAGAGCAGCTAGATAGAGGGAGAGAGAGCAGCTAGATAGAGGGAGAGAGAGCAGTGAGACAGAGGGAGAGCAGCTAGATAGAGGGAGAGAGAGCAGCTAGATAGAGGGAGAGAGGGCAGCTAGACAGAGGGAGAGAGAGCAGCTAGATAGAGGGAGAGAGAGCAGCTAGATAGAGGGAGAGAGAGCAGCTAGATAGAGGGAGAGAGAGCAGCTAGATAGAGGGAGAGAGAGCAGCTAGATAGAGGGTGAGAGAGCAGCTAGATAGAGGGAGAGAGAGCAGCTAGATAGAGGGAGAGAGAGCAGCTAGATAGAGGGAGAGAGAGCAGCTAGATAGAGGGAGAGAGAGCAGCTAGATAGAGGGAGAGAGAGCAGCTAGATAGAGGGAGAGAGAGCAGCTAGATAGAGGGAGAGAGAGCAGCTAGATAGAGGGAGAGAGAGCAGCTAGATAGAGGGAGAGAGAGCAGCTAGATAGAGGGAGAGAGAGCAGCTAGATAGAGGGAGAGAGAGCAGCTAGATAGAGGGAGAGAGAGCAGCTAGATAGAGGGAGAGAGAGCAGCGAGACAGAGGGAGAGAGAGCAGTGAGACAGAGGGAGAGCAGCTAGATAGAGGGAGAGAGAGCAGCTAGATAGAGGGAGAGAGAGCAGTGAGACAGAGGGAGAGCAGCTAGATAGAGGGAGAGAGAGCAGCTAGACAGAGGGAGAGAGAGCAGCTAGATAGAGGGAGAGAGAGCAGCTAGATAGAGGGAGAGAGAGCAGCTAGATAGAGGGAGAGAGAGCAGCTAGATAGAGGGTGAGAGAGCAGCTAGATAGAGGGAGAGAGAGCAGCTAGATAGAGGGAGAGAGAGCAGCTAGATAGAGGGAGAGAGAGCAGCTAGATAGAGGGTGAGAGAGCAGCTAGATAGAGGGAGAGAGAGCAGCTAGATAGAGGGAGAGAGAGCAGCTAGATAGAGGGAGAGAGAGCAGCTAGATAGAGGGAGAGAGAGCAGCTAGATAGAGGGGGAGAGAGCAGCTAGATAGAGGGAGAGAGAGCAGCTAGATAGAGGGAGAGAGAGCAGCTAGATAGAGGGAGAGAGAGCAGCTAGATAGAGGGAGAGAGAGCAGCTAGATAGAGGGAGAGAGAGCAGCTAGATAGAGGGAGAGAGAGCAGCTAGATAGAGGGAGAGAGAGCAGCTAGATAGAGGGAGAGAGAGCAGCTAGATAGAGGGAGAGAGAGCAGCTAGATAGAGGGTGAGAGAGCAGCTAGATAGAGGGTGAGAGAGCAGCTAGATAGAGGGAGAGAGAGCAGCTAGATAGAGGGAGAGAGAGCAGCTAGATAGAGGGTGAGAGAGCAGCTAGATAGAGGGTGAGAGAACAGCTAGATAGAGGGAGAGAGAGCAGCTAGATAGAGGGAGAGAGAGCAGTTAGATAGAGGGAGAGAGAGCAGCTAGATAGAGGGAGAGAGAGCAGCTAGATAGAGGGAGAGAGAGCAGCTAGATCGAGGGAGAAGCTAGATCGAGGGAGAAGCTAGATCGAGGGAGAGAGAGCAGCTAGATCGAGGGAGAGAGAGCAGCTAGATCGAGGGAGAGAGAGCAGCTAGACCGAGGGAGAGAGAGAGCAGCTAGACCGAGGGAGAGAGAGCAGCTAGACAGAGGGAGAGAGAGCAGCTAGATAGAGGGTGAGAGTGCAGCTAGATAGAGGGAGAGAGAGCAGCTAGATAGAGGGAGAGAGAGCAGCTAGATAGAGGGAGAGAGAGCAGCTAGATAGAGGGAGAGAGAGCAGCTAGATAGAGGGAGAGAGAGCAGCTAGATAGAGGGAGAGAGAGCAGCTAGACAGAGGGAGAGAGAGCAGCTAGATAGAGGGAGAGAGAGCAGCTAGACAGAGGGAGAGAGAGCAGCTAGATAGAGGGAAAGAGAACAGCTAGACAGAGGGAGAGAGAGCAGCTAGATAGAGGGAGAGAGAGCAGCTAGATAGAGGGAGAGAGAGCAGCTAGATAGAGGGAGAGAGAGCAGCTAGATAGAGGGAGAGAGAGCAGCTAGACAGAGGGAGAGAGAGCAGCGAGACAGAGGGAGAGAGAGCAGTGAGACAGAGGGAGAGCAGCTAGATAGAGGGAGAGAGAGCAGCTAGATAGAGGGAGAGAGAGCAGTGAGACAGAGGGAGAGCAGCTAGATAGAGGGAGAGAGAGCAGCTAGATAGAGGGAGAGAGGGCAGCTAGACAGAGGGAGAGAGAGCAGCTAGATAGAGGGAGAGAGAGCAGCTAGATAGAGGGAGAGAGAGCAGCTAGATAGAGGGAGAGAGAGCAGCTAGATAGAGGGTGAGAGAGCAGCTAGATAGAGGGAGAGAGAGCAGCTAGATAGAGGGAGAGAGAGCAGCTAGATAGAGGGAGAGAGAGCAGCTAGATAGAGGGAGAGAGAGCAGCTAGATAGAGGGAGAGAGAGCAGCTAGATAGAGGGAGAGAGAGCAGTTAGATAGAGGGAGAGAGAGCAGCTAGATAGAGGGAGAGAGAGCAGCTAGATAGAGGGAGAGAGAGCAGCTAGATAGAGGGAGAGAGAGCAGCTAGATAGAGGGAGAGAGAGCAGCTAGATAGAGGGAGAGAGAGCAGCTAGATAGAGGGAGAGAGAGCAGCGAGACAGAGGGAGAGAGAGCAGTGAGACAGAGGGAGAGCAGCTAGATAGAGGGAGAGAGAGCAGCTAGATAGAGGGAGAGAGAGCAGTGAGACAGAGGGAGAGCAGCTAGATAGAGGGAGAGAGAGCAGCTAGACAGAGGGAGAGAGAGCAGCTAGATAGAGGGAGAGAGAGCAGCTAGATAGAGGGAGAGAGAGCAGCTAGATAGAGGGAGAGAGAGCAGCTAGATAGAGGGAGAGAGAGCAGCTAGATAGAGGGTGAGAGAGCAGCTAGATAGAGGGAGAGAGAGCAGCTAGACAGAGGGAGAGAGAGCAGCTAGATAGAGAGAGAGAGAGCAGCTAGATAGAGGGAGAGAGAGCAGCTAGATAGAGGGAGAGAGAGCAGCTAGATAGAGGGAAAGAGAACAGCTAGACAGAGGGAGAGAGAGCAGCTAGATAGAGGGAGAGAGAGCAGCTAGATAGAGGGAGAGAGAGCAGCTAGATAGAGGGAGAGAGAGCAGCTAGATAGAGGGAGAGAGAGCAGCTAGATAGAGGGAGAGAGAGCAGCTAGACAGAGGGAGAGAGAGCAGCGAGACAGAGGGAGAGAGAGCAGTGAGACAGAGGGAGAGCAGCTAGATAGAGGGAGAGAGAGCAGCTAGATAGAGGGAGAGAGAGCAGTGAGACAGAGGGAGAGCAGCTAGATAGAGGGAGAGAGAGCAGCTAGATAGAGGGAGAGAGGGCAGCTAGACAGAGGGAGAGAGAGCAGCTAGATAGAGGGAGAGAGAGCAGCTAGATAGAGGGAGAGAGAGCAGCTAGATAGAGGGAGAGAGAGCAGCTAGATAGAGGGTGAGAGAGCAGCTAGATAGAGGGTGAGAGAGCAGCTAGATAGAGGGAGAGAGAGCAGCTAGACAGAGGGAGAGAGAGCAGCTAGATAGAGGGAGAGAGAGCAGCTAGATAGAGGGAGAGAGAGCAGCTAGATAGAGGGAGAGAGAGCAGCTAGATAGAGGGTGAGAGAGCAGCTAGATAGAGGGTGAGAGAGCAGCTAGATAGAGGGAGAGAGAGCAGCTAGACAGAGGGAGAGAGAGCAGCTAGATAGAGAGAGAGAGAGCAGCTAGATAGAGGGAGAGAGAGCAGCTAGATAGAGGGAGAGAGAGCAGCTAGATAGAGGGAGAGAGAGCAGCTAGATAGAGGGAGAGAGAGCAGCTAGATAGAGGGAGAGAGAGCAGCTAGATAGAGGGAGAGAGAGCAGCTAGACAGAGGGAGAGAGAGCAGCTAGACAGAGGGAGAGAGAGCAGCTAGATAGAGGGAGAGAGAGCAGCTAGATAGAGGGAGAGAGAGCAGCTAGATAGAGGGAGAGAGAGCAGCTAGATAGAGGGAGAGAGAGCAGCTAGATAGAGGGAGAGAGAGCAGCTAGATAGAGGGAGAGAGAGCAGCTAGATAGAGGGAGAGAGAGCAGCTAGATAGAGGGAGAGAGAGCAGCGAGACAGAGGGAGAGAGAGCAGTGAGACAGAGTGAGAGCAGCTAGATAGAGGGAGAGAGAGCAGCTAGATAGAGGGAGAGAGAGCAGTGAGACAGAGGGAGAGCAGCTAGATAGAGGGAGAGAGAGCAGCTAGATAGAGGGAGAGAGGGCAGCTAGACAGAGGGAGAGAGAGCAGATAGATAGAGGGAGAGAGAGCAGCTAGATAGAGGGAGAGAGAGCAGCTAGATAGAGGGAGAGAGAGCAGCTAGATAGAGGGAGAGCAGCTAGATAGAGGGAGAGAGAGCAGCTAGATAGAGGGAGAGAGGGCAGCTAGACAGAGGGAGAGAGAGCAGCTAGATAGAGGGAGAGAGAGCAGCTAGATAGAGGGAGAGAGAGCAGCTAGATAGAGGGAGAGAGAGCAGCTAGATAGAGGGAGAGAGAGCAGCTAGATAGAGGGAGAGAGAGCAGCTAGATAGAGGGTGAGAGAGCAGCTAGATAGAGGGAGAGAGAGCAGCTAGACAGAGGGAGAGAGAGAGCAGCTAGATAGAGGGAGAGAGCAGCTAGATAGAGGGAGAGAGAGCAGCTAGATAGAGGGAGAGAGAGCAGCTAGATAGAGGGTGAGAGAGCAGCTAGATAGAGGGAGAGAGAGCAGCTAGATAGAGGGAGAGAGAGCAGCTAGATAGAGGGAGAGAGAGCAGCTAGATAGAGGGAGAGAGAGCAGCTAGATAGAGGGAGAGAGAGCAGCTAGATAGAGGGAGAGAGAGCAGCTAGACAGAGGGAGAGAGAGAGCAGCTAGATAGAGGGAGAGAGAGCAGCTAGATAGAGGGAGAGAGAGCAGCTAGACAGAGGGAGAGAGAGCAGCGAGACAGAGGGAGAGAGAGCAGTGAGACAGAGGGAGAGCAGCTAGATAGAGGGAGAGAGAGCAGCTAGATAGAGGGAGAGAGGGCAGCTAGACAGAGGGAGAGAGAGCAGCTAGATAGAGGGAGAGAGAGCAGCTAGATAGAGGGAGAGAGAGCAGCTAGATAGAGGGAGAGAGAGCAGCTAGATAGAGGGAGAGAGAGCAGCTAGATAGAGGGTGAGAGAGCAGCTAGATAGAGGGAGAGAGAGCAGCTAGACAGAGGGAGAGAGAGCAGCTAGATAGAGAGAGAGAGAGCAGCTAGATAGAGGGAGAGAGAGCAGCGAGACAGAGGGAGAGAGAGCAGTGAGACAGAGGGAGAGCAGCTAGATAGAGGGAGAGAGAGCAGCTAGATAGAGGGAGAGAGAGCAGTGAGACAGAGGGAGAGCAGCTAGATAGAGGGAGAGAGAGCAGCTAGATAGAGGGAGAGAGGGCAGCTAGACAGAGGGAGAGAGAGCAGCTAGATAGAGGGAGAGAGAGCAGCTAGATAGAGGGAGAGAGAGCAGCTAGATAGAGGGAGAGAGAGCAGCTAGATAGAGGGAGAGAGAGCAGCTAGATAGAGGGAGAGCAGCTAGATAGAGGGAGAGAGAGCAGCTAGACAGAGGGAGAGAGAGAGCAGCTAGATAGAGGGAGAGAGCAGCTACATAGAGGGAGAGAGAGCAGCTAGATAGAGGGAGAGAGAGCAGCTAGATAGAGGGAGAGAGAGCAGCTAGATAGAGGGTGAGAGAGCAGCTAGATAGAGGGAGAGAGAGCAGCTAGATAGAGGGAGAGAGAGCAGCTAGATAGAGGGAGAGAGAGCAGCTAGATAGAGGGAGAGAGAGCAGCTAGATAGAGGGAGAGAGAGCAGCTAGATAGAGGGAGAGAGAGCAGCTAGATAGAGGGTGAGAGAGCAGCTAGATAGAGGGAGAGAGAGCAGCTAGATAGAGGGAGAGAGAGAGCAGCTAGATAGAGGGAGAGAGAGCAGCTAGATAGAGGGAGAGAGAGCAGCTAGATAGAGGGAGAGAGAGCAGCTAGATAGAGGGAGAGAGAGCAGCTAGATAGAGGGAGAGAGAGCAGCTAGATAGAGGGTGAGAGTGCAGCTAGATAGAGGGAGAGAGAGCAGCTAGATAGAGGGTGAGAGAGTAGCTAGATAGAGGGAGAGAGAGCAGCTAGATAGAGGGAGAGAGAGCAGCTAGATAGAGGGAGAGAGAGCAGCTAGATAGAGGAGAGAGAGCAGCTAGATAGAGGGAGAGAGAGCAGCTAGATAGAGGGAGAGAGAGCAGCTAGATAGAGGGAGAGAGAGCAGCTAGATAGAGGGAGAGAGAGCAGCTAGACAGAGGGAGAGAGAGCAGCTAGATAGAGGAGAGAGAGTCACCAGGTGTTTGTTTATGTCCTGAAAGAGAGCTAAATAAACGAGTTACATCACAGAGCAGACAGAACGGCCCAGGAACCCAGGACCTCTGACCTGATCACCTGCAAGATGAAGGATTATTGAGACGCTTCCCAGATCCATGAATGACTGAGGAGAAACTGAACAGGATGCAGAGTTCAAACCCAAGGAACACATTGGTAACCCTTATCCTTCCTGTTTATCTTGGTCTGTTCTAACTGCTGATCTGGTTTCCCCTGCTGATGAAGAGGAGAAACATACATGGCACAGAAATACAGGAATATTTCATCATTCACATGCATCTCAATGGAAATGAACAAAGAAATGCTGCATTTCAGGATTAAGTAGTATAAATTAATTTGAATTGACACATGCAGACAGGTGCATCTGGAAATGAAAAATGAAAAACTGATGCAACCTTTTTGTGTGTTTTGTGAACAAACACATATTTTCACAATAACTGATGAGTGGACCACACATTTACAGTGCATTCAGAAAGTATTCAGACCCCTTTACTTTTTCCACATTTTGTTACGTTACAGACTTATTCTAAAATGTATTAAATTATGTTTTTCCATCAATCTACACACAATGCCCCATAATGGCAAAGCGAAAACAGGTTTTTATAATTTTTTGCAAATGTATTAAGATAAAAAACAAAAATACCTTATTTACATAAGTATTCAGACCCTTTGCTATGAGACTCGAAATTGAGCTCAGGTGCATCCTGTTTCCATTGATCAACCTTGAGATGTTTCTACAACTTGATTGGAGTCCACCTGTGGTAAATTCAATTGATTGGACATGATTTGGAAAGGCACACACCTGTCTATATAAGGTCCCACAGTTGACAATGCATGTCAGAGCAAAAACCAAGTCATGAGGTCGAAGGAATTGTCCGTAGAGCTCCGAGACAGGATTGTGTCGAGGCACAGATCTGGGGAAGGGTACCAAAACATTTCTGCAGTATTGAAGGTCCCCAAGAACACAGTGGCCTCCATCATTCTTAAATGGAAGAAGTTTGGAACCACCAAGACTCTTCCTAGAGCTGGCCGCCCGGCCAAACTGAGCAATCGGGGGAGAAGGGCCTTGGTCAGGGAGGTGACCAAGAACCCGATGGTCACTCTGATAGAGCTCCAGAGTTCCTCTGTGGAGATGGGAGAACCTTCCAGAAGGACAACCATCTCTGCAGCACTCCACCAATCACGTCTTTATGGTAGAGTGGGCAGACGGAAGCCACTCCTCAGTAAAAGGCACACGACAGCCCGCTTGGAGTTTGCCAAAAGGCACCTAAAGACTCTCAGACCATGAGAAACAAGATTCTCTGGTCTGATTAAACCAAGATTGAACTCTTTGGCCTGAATGCCAAGCATTACGTCTGGAGGAAACCTGGCACCATCCCTACGGTGAAGCATGGTGGTGGCAGCATCATGCTGTGGGATGTAGAGCATGGCGTTTGCAACGCCAGGGTTGTGGGTTCGATTCCCACGGGGGTCCAGTATAAAAAAAATAAAAATGAAAAAATAGCATGTATGCACTACTCACTAACTGTAAGTCGCTCTGGATAAGAGTGTCTGCTAAATGACTAAAATGTAATGTAAAATGGGATGTTTTTCAGCGGCAGGGACTGGGAGACTAGTCAGGAGCAAAGTACAGAGAGATCCTTGATGAAAACCTGCTCCAGAGCACTCAGGACCTCAGACTGGGGCGAAGGTTCACCTTCCAACAGGACAATGACCCTAAGCACACAGCCAAGACAAAGCAGGAGTGGCTTCGGGACAAGTCTCTGAATGTCCTTGAGTGGCCCAGCCAGAGCCCGGACTTGAACCTGATCGAACATCTCTGGAGAGACCTGAAAATAGCTGTGCAGTAACGCTCCCCATCCAACCTGAAAGAGCTTGAGAGGATCTGCAGAGAAGAATGGGAGAAACTCCCCAAATACAGGTGTGCCAAGCTTGTAGCGTCATACCCAAGAAGACTTGAGGCTGTGATCGCTGCCAAAGGTGCTTCAACAAAATACTGAGTAAAGGGTCTGAATACTTATGTAAATGTCATATGTTTTTTGTGTGTTTTTTTGTGCAAATTAAAATAAAAATAAAAGGTTTTTGCTTTGTCATTATGTGGTATTGTGTGTAGATTGATGAGGGAAAAAAACAATTTAATCCATTTTAGAATAAGGCTGTAACGTAACAAAATGAGGAAAAAGAATAAGGTTACGATGTTATTACCACAGACACATAATAATAATAATATAATAATAATAATAATAATAATATGCCATTTAGCAGACGCTTTTATCCAAAGCGACTTACAGTCATGCGTGCATACATTTTTGTGTATGGGTGGTCCCGGGGATCGAACCCACTACCTTGGCGTTACAAGCGCCGTGCTCTACCAGCTGAGCTACAGAGGACATAGATGGAGAACCAAAGAAAGGAGAAGAAAACTTGAAGTGACACATGTACATATTACCTGGACTAACCTGTACCCCCCCCCCCCCCCACATTGACTCGTTTTTTTTACTTTAGTTTATTTTGTAAATATTTTTTAAACTGCATTGTTGTTAAGGGCTTGTAAGTAAGCATTTCACGGTAAGGTCTACACCTGTTGTATTGCATGTGACAAATAACATTTGATTTGCCAGGAGTCCCTGTGTGAGGATGGAACATGTGTCATCAGACCACCATGGTCAACTAGCAAACACTGACGACTCAACATGCTGTGGCCCTGGAGGTTTTATCATAGAGAATGTCTGTAAGTATAAGTAAGTATATGTCTGTTATCCATAAGTTGGAAGTTGTGTTACCGTCGTCAGACTCCGGCCCCTCTGCTGTCTCCTCCTGACAGAGTGCGGTGAGGGGTACATGGGTATAGGGGGCGCCACCGAGACAGCGATGGTCACTCTGCGTCTTCTGCTGCTCGCTCGCTGTCTCTGCTGGTAATCTGACACACAGACACACGTAACATCTTTCAGCAATGAAAACAGTGAAACATGATTAACACAATTTACATTAAAAAAAAGTCATTTTAGTCATTTAGCAGACGCTCTTATCCAGGAGCAATTAGGGTTAAGTGCCTTGCTCAAGGGCACAGCAGCAGGTTTGTCGGCTCGGGGATTCGAACCAGCGACCTTTCGCTTACTGGGCTAAAGCTCTTAACCACTAGGCTACCTGCCGCCCGTACAATATGAAGAGAATTTCCAAAACGCTATATCCACCAAATGTTCCCATTTGTTTTTTTTCCATCAGAAATGATTATAGGTCCCTTCATGGTTATGTAAAATGTTACTGTTCTCATATTTTTAATTCATTTACTTTAGTGTGGATGGTTTTTGTTGTTGTTCCAAAACGCTCTATATCCAATGCTTATCTGGAACGGAATGTTCTTATCCTGTATATTTGACTGTGTTATGTGGTTGTCTCACCTAGTAATCTTAAAATGAATGCACTTATTGTAAGTCGCTCTGGATAAGAGCATCTGCTAAATGACTAAAATGTAAACTGTAAATGTTTTACATACAGAGCTTATATTACTGTATTGAATATTATTATTTTTCTTTATATATATATATTGATGTCCAACATATCATTTGTACATTTCTTTATAAAAATATAGTAACGTGTTACATTTAACTTTGTAAAACCTAGCAGTACTACTCATTTCTCTAAGAGTGAGGCGGATATATCATTTTGCAAAAAAATAGGATTGTCTCTCTGAAATGAAACCAAGTGAAAGATTTTAAACAAATACATATCTGTCAATGAATATCCCCATGCCATGATAGAAGTGGCGCCGGAGCAGATGGCTGCCGTTTTACAGCCCTCTAACCAATTGTACTATTATGTGTGTTTTCCGCGTTATTTGTAATTTATTATGTACATAATGCTTCTGCTAACGCCTCTTATGACCAAAAAGAGCTTCTGGATATCAGGACAGCGATTACTCACCTCGTATTGGACGAAGATTTTTCCTTCAACGAGTCGGACACAAAGGATATTCACCCGAAAAGTCCCAAATCCCTGTCATTCGCATGAGAAAGAGACAGAGATATCGTGGACGTAGGTCGGGGTGCCTTGTACGGATCCGACGGCGAGCAAGTAATCTGCCTCTTCCATCAATCTTATTAGCCAATGTTCAATCATTTGAGAACAAATTGGACGACCTAAGATTACGGTTATCCTACCAACGGGACATTAAAAACTGTAATATCTTATGTTTCACCGAGTCGTGGCTGAATGACGACATGGACAACATACAGCTGACATCGGCAGGATAGAACGGCTGACTCCGGTAAGACAAGGGGTGGCGGTCTGTGTATATTTGTAAACAACAGCTGGTGCACAAAATCTAATACTAAGGAAGTCTCGTGGTTTTGCTCACCTGAGGTAGAGTATCTCATGATAAGCTGTAGACCACACTATTTACCAAGAGAGTTTTCATCTATATTTTTCATAGCTGTCTATTTACCACCACAAACCGATGCTGGCATTAAGATTGCACTCAATGAGCTGTATAAGGCCATAAGTAAACAGGAAAACGCTCATCCAGAGGCAGCGCTCCTAGTGGCCGGGGACTTTAATGCAGGGAAACTTAAATCCGTTCTACCTAATTTCTACCAGCATGTTAAATGTGCAACCAGAGGGAGAAAAAAACTCTAGACCACCTTTACTCCACACACAGAGACGCATACAAAGCTCTCCCTCGCCCTCCATTTGGCAAATCTGACCATAACTCTATCCTCCTGATTCCTGCTTATAAGCAAAAACTAAAGCAGGAAGCACCAGTGACTCGGTTAATAAAAAAGTGGTCAGATGACGCAGATGCTAAGCTACAGGACTGTTTTGCTAGCACAGACTGGAATATGTTCCGGGATTCTTCCGATGGCATTGAGGAGTACACCACATCAGTCACTGACTTCATCAATGACGTCATCCCCACTGTGACTGTACGTACATACCCCAACCAGAAGCCATGGATTACAGGCAACATCCGCACTGAGCTAAAGGGTAGAGCTGCCGCTTTCAAGGACCGGGACTCTAACCCGGACGCTTAAAAGAAATCCCGCTATGCCCTCCGACGAACCATCAAACAGGCAAAGAGTCAATACAGGACTAAGATCGAATCGTACTACAATGGACTACTTAGGATAGCCAGTGGGACAACCACCACTGGGGGAGGGGAGAGGGGGGGGGGGGGGGTGTAGAAGGATTACTGTTAGACTATTCCAGGTGTTCCTTAAAGAGGTAGGGTTTCAAGTTTCTCCGGAAGGTGGTCTGAGACTCTGCTGTCCTGGCGTCGTGGGGGAGCTTGTTCCACCATTGGGGTGCCAGAGCAGCGAATAGCTGAGTGGGAACTGTGCTTCCGTAGAGGTAGGGGGGCCAGCAGGCCAGAGGTGGATGAACGTAGTGCCCTCGTTTGAGTGCAGGGTCTGATCAGAGCCTGAAGGTAAGGAGGTGACGTTCCCAAAGGACCTACAAAGGGAAGCACAGCCGCGAGCTGCCCAGTGACACAAGCCTACCAGACGAGCTAAATCACTTCTATGCTCGCTTTGAGGCAAGCAACACTGAAACATGCATGAGAGCACCAGCTGTTCCGGATGACTATGTTATCACGCTCTCCGTAGCCGATGTGAGTAAGACTTTTAAGCAGGTCAACATTCACAAGGCCGCAGGGCCAGACGGCTTACCAGGACGTGTACTCCGAGCATGTGCTGACCAACTGGCAAGTGTCTTCACTGACATTTTCAACATGTCCCTGACTGAGTCTGTAATACCAACATGTTTCAAGCAGACCACCGTAGTCCCTGTGCCCAAGGACACTAAGATAACCGACCCGTAGCACTCACACCTGTAGCCATGAAGTACTTTGAAAGGCTGGTCATGGCTCACATCAACACCATCATCCTGGAAACCCTAGACCCACTCCAATTTGCATCCCGCCCCAACAGATCCACAGATGATGCAATCTCTATTGCACTCCACCCTGCCCTTTCCCACCTGGACAAGAGGAACACATACGTGAGAATGCTATTCATTGACTACAGCTCAGCGTTCAACACCATAGTGCTCTCAAAGCTTATCACTAAGCTAAGGACCATGGGACTAAACACCTCCCTCTGCAACTGGATCCTGGACTTCCTGACGGGCCGCCCCCAGGTGGTAAGGTTAGGTAACAACACATCTGCCACGCTGATCCTCAACACGGGGGCCCCTCAGGGGTAAAATCCCCATCCTACTGTACTATATCTACTATCCCCATCCTACTGTACTATATCTACTATCCCCATCCTACTGTACTATATCTACTATCCCCATCCTACTGTAATATCCCCATCCTACTGTACTATATCTACTATCCCCATCCTACTGTACTATATCTACTATCCCCATCCTACTGTAATATCCCCATCCTACTGTACTATATCTACTATCCCCATCCTACTGTACTATATCTACTATCCCCATCCTACTGTACTATATCTACTATCCCCATCCTACTGTAATATCCCCATCCTACTGTACTATATCTACTATCCCCATCCTACTGTACTATATCTACTATCCCCATCCTACTGTACTATATCTACTATCCCCATCCTACTGTACTATATCTACTATCCCCATCCTACTGTACTATATCTACTATCCCCATCCTACTGTACTATATCTACTATCCCCATCCTACTGTACTATATCTACTATCCCCATCCTACTGTACTATATCTACTATCCCCATCCTACTGTACTATATATACTATCCCCATCCTACTGTACTATATCTACTATCCCCATCCTACTGTAATATCACCATACTACTGTACTATATCTACTATCCCCATACTACTGTACTATATCTACAATCCCCATCCTACTGTACTATATCTACTATCCCCATCCTACTGTACTATATCTACTATCCCCATCCAACTGTAATATCACCATACTACTGTACTATATCTACTATCCCCATCCTACTGTAATATCCCCATCCTACTGTACTATATCTACTATCCCCATCCTACTGTACTATATCTACTATCCCCATCCTACTGTAATATCCCCATCCTACTGTACTATATCTACTATCCCCATCCTACTGTACTATATCTACTATCCCCATCCTACTGTACTATATCTACTATCCCCATCCTACTGTAATATCCCCATCCTACTGTACTATATCTACTATCCCCATCCTACTGTACTATATCTACTATCCCCATCCTACTGTACTATATCTACTATCCCCATCCTACTGTACTATATCTACTATCCCCATCCTACTGTACTATATCTACTATCCCCATCCTACTGTACTATATCTACTATCCCCATCCTACTGTACTATATCTACTATCCCCATCCTACTGTACTATATCTACTATCCCCATCCTACTGTACTATATCTACTATCCCCATTCTACTGTACTATATCTACTATCCCCATTCTACTGTAATATCACCATACTACTGTACTATATCTACTATCCCCATCCTACTGTACTATCCCCATCCTACTGTACTATATCTACTATCCCCATCCTACTGTACTATATCTACTATCCCCATCCTACTGTACTATATCTACTATCCCCATCCTACTGTACTATATCTACTATCCCCATACTACTGTACTATATCTACTATCCCCATCCTACTGTACTATCCCCATCCTACTGTACTATATCTACTATCCCCATCCTACTGTACTATATCTACTATCCCCATCCTACTGTACTATATCTACTATCCCCATCCTACTGTAATATATCTACTATCCCCATCCTACTGTAATATATATACTATCCCCATCCTACTGTACTATATCTACTATCCCCATCCTACTGTAATATCACCATACTACTGTACTATATCTACTATCCCCATCCTACTGTACTATATCTACTATCCCCATCCTACTGTACTATATCTACTATCCCCATCCTACTGTACTATATCTACTATCCCCATCCTACTGTACTATATCTACTATCCCCATACTACTGTACTATATCTACTATCCTCATCCTACTGTACTATATCTACTATCCTCATCCTACTGTACTATATCTACTATCCCCATCCTACTGTACTATATCTACTATCCCCATCCTACTGTACTATATCTACTATCCCCATCCTACTGTACTATATCTACTATCCCCATCCTACTGTACTATATCTACTATCCCCATCCTACTGTACTATATCTACTATCCCCATCCTACTGTACTATATCTACTATCCCCATCCTACTGTACTATATCTACTATCCCCATCCTACTGTAATATATCTACTATCCCCATCCTACTGTAATATATATACTATCCCCATCCTACTGTACTATATCTACTATCCCCATCCTACTGTAATATCACCATACTACTGTACTATATCTACTATCCCCATCCTACTCTACTATATCTACTATCCCCATCCTACTGTACTATATCTACTATCCCCATCCTACTGTACTATATCTACTATCCCCATCCTACTGTACTATATCTACTATCCCCATCCTACTGTACTATATCTACTATCCCCATCCTACTGTACTATATCTACTATCCCCATCCTACTGTACTATATCTACTATCCCCATCCTACTGTACTATATCTACTATCCCCATCCTACTGTACTATATCTACTATCCCCATCCTACTGTACTATATCTACTATCCCCATACTACTGTACTATATCTACTATCCCCATCCTACTGTACTATCCCCATACTACTGTACTATATCTACTATCCCCATCCTACTGTACTATATCTACTATCCCCATCCTACTGTACTATATCTACTATCCCCATCCTACTGTACTATATCTACTATCCCCATCCTACTGTACTATATCTACTATCCCCATACTAATGTACTATATCTACTATCACCATACTACTGTACTATATCTACTATCACCATCCTACTGTACTATATCTACTATCCCCATCCTACTGTACTATATCTACTATCCCATCCTACTGTAATATCACCATACTACTGTACTATACCTACTATCACCATCCTACTGTACTATATCTACTATCCCCATCCACTGTACTATATCTACTATCCCCAACCTACTGTACTATATCTACTATCACCATACTACTGTACTATATCTACTATCCCCATCCTACTGTACTATATCTACTATCCCATCCTACTGTACTATATCTACTATCCCCATCCTACTGTACTATATCTACTATCCCCATACTACTGTACTATATCTACTATCCCCATACTACTGTACTATATCTACTATCCCCATCCTACTGTACTATATCTACTATCCCCATCCTACTGTACTATATCTACTATCCCCATACTACTGTACTATCCCCATCCTACTGTACTATATCTACTATCCCCATCCTACTGTACTATATCTACTATCCCCATCCTACTGTACTATATCTACTATCCCCATCCTACTGTACTATATCTACTATCCCCATCCTACTGTACTATATCTACTATCCCCATCCTACTGTACTATATCTACTATCCCCATCCTACTGTACTATATCTACTATCCCCATCCTACTGTACTATATCTACTATCCCCATACTACTGTACTATATCTACTATCCCCATCCTACTGTACTATATCTACTATCCCCATCCTACTGTACTATATCTACTATCCCCATTCTACTGTACTATATCTACTATCCCCATCCTACTGTACTATATCTACTATCCCCATCCTACTGTACTATATCTACTATCCCCATCCTACTGTACTATATCTACTATCCCCATCCTACTGTACTACATCTACTATCCCCATCCTACTGTACTATATCTACTATCCCCATCCTACTGTACTATATCTGCTATCCCCATACTACTGTACTATATCTACTATCCCCATCCTACTGTACTATATCTATTATCCCCATCCTACTGTAATATCACCATACTACTGTACTATATCTACTATCCCCATACTACTGTACTATCCCCATCCTACTGTACTATATCTACTATCCCCATTCTACTGTACTATCCCCATCCTACTGTACTATATCTACTATCCCCATCCTACTGTACTATATCTACTATCCCCATCCTACTGTACTATATCTACTATCCCCATCCTACTGTACTATCCCCATCCTACTGTACTATATCTACTATCCCCATACTACTGTACTATATCTACTATCCCCATCCTACTGTACTATCCCCATACTACTGTACTATATCTACTATCCCCATACTACTGTACTATATCTACTATCCCCATCCTACTGTACTATCCCCATACTACTGTACTATATCTACTATCCCCATTCTACTGTACTATCCCCATCCTACTGTACTATATCTACTATCCCCATCCTACTGTACTATCCCCATCCTACTGTACTATATCTACTATCCCCATTCTACTGTACTATATCTACTATCCCCATTCTACTGTACTATCACCATCCTACTGTACTATATCTACTATCCCCATCCTACTGTACTATCCCCATCCTACTGTACTATATCTACTATCCCCATCCTACTGTACTATATCTACTATCCCCATCCTACTGTACTATATCTACTATCCCCATCCTACTGTACTATATCTACTATCCCCATCCTACTGTACTATATCTACTATCCCCATCCTACTGTACTATATCTACTATCCCCATCCTACTGTACTATATCTACTATCCCCATCCTACTGTACTATATCTACTATCCCCATCCTACTGTACTATATCTACTATCCCCATCCTACTGTACTATATCTACTATCCCCATTCTACTGTACTATATCTACTATCCCCATCCTACTGTACTATATCTACTATCCCCATCCTACTGTACTATATCTACTATCCCCATCCTACTGTACTATATCTACTATCCCCATCCTACTGTACTACATCTACTATCCCCATCCTACTGTACTATATCTACTATCCCCATCCTACTGTACTATATCTGCTATCCCCATACTACTGTACTATATCTACTATCCCCATCCTACTGTACTATATCTATTATCCCCATCCTACTGTAATATCACCATACTACTGTACTATATCTACTATCCCCATACTACTGTACTATCCCCATCCTACTGTACTATATCTACTATCCCCATTCTACTGTACTATCCCCATCCTACTGTACTATATCTACTATCCCCATCCTACTGTACTATATCTACTATCCCCATCCTACTGTACTATATCTACTATCCCCATCCTACTGTACTATCCCCATCCTACTGTACTATATCTACTATCCCCATACTACTGTACTATATCTACTATCCCCATCCTACTGTACTATCCCCATACTACTGTACTATATCTACTATCCCCATACTACTGTACTATATCTACTATCCCCATCCTACTGTACTATCCCCATACTACTGTACTATATCTACTATCCCCATTCTACTGTACTATCCCCATCCTACTGTACTATATCTACTATCCCCATCCTACTGTACTATCCCCATCCTACTGTACTATATCTACTATCCCCATTCTACTGTACTATATCTACTATCCCCATTCTACTGTACTATCACCATCCTACTGTACTATATCTACTATCCCATCCTACTGTACTATATCTACTATCCCCATCCTACTGTACTATATCTACTATCCCCATCCTACTGTACTATATCTACTATCCCCATCCTACTGTACTATATCTACTATCCCCATACTACTGTACTATATCTACTATCCCCATCCTACTGTAATATCACCATACTACTGTACTATATCTACTATCCCCATACTACTGTACTATAACTACTATCCCCATCCTACTGTAATATCACCATACTACTGTACTATATCTACTATCCCCATTCTACTGTACTATATCTACTATCCCCATCCTACTGTACTATATCTACTATCCCCATCCTACTGTACTATCCCCATCCTACTGTACTATATCTACTATCCCCATCCTACTGTACTATATCTACTATCCCCATCCTACTGTACTATATCTACTATTCCCATCCTACTGTACTATATCTACTATCCCCATCCTACTGTACTATATCTACTATCCCCATCCTACTGTACTATATCTACTATTCCCATCCTACTGTACTATATCTACTATCCCCATCCTACTGTACTATATCTACTATCCCCATTCTACTGTACTATCCCCATCCTACTGTACTATATCTACTATCCCCATCCTACTGTACTATATCTACTATCCCCATCCTACTGTACTATATCTACTATTCCCATCCTACTGTACTATATCTACTATCCCCATCCTACTGTACTATATCTACTATCCCCATCCTACTGTACTATATCTACTATCCCCATCCTACTGTACTATATCTACTATCCCCATCCTACTGTACTATATCTACTATCCCCATCCTACTGTACTATCCCCACTATCCCCATCCTACTGTACTATCCCCATCCTACTGTACTATATCTACTATCCCCATCCTACTGTACTATATCTACTATCCCCATCCTACTGTACTATATCTACTATCCCCATCCTACTGTACTATATCTACTATCCCCATCCTACTGTACTATATCTACTATCCCCATCCTACTGTACTATATCTACTATCCCCATCCTACTGTACTATATCTACTATCCCCATCCTACTGTACTATATCTACTATCCCCATCCTACTGTACTATATCTACTATCCCCATCCTACTGTACTATATCTACTATCCCCATCCTACTGTACTATATCTACTATCCCCATCCTACTGTAATATCACCATACTATCTGGAGTGTTGTGTTTCTATTGATACACTAGATGGCGCTTGTATGTTACTTTCTACAAATAGGAGATACAGGTCTTTACGGCGGGAGGCTCGTCTCCCTGAAAAGCCTTTAAGAGGAACGAGGCAAAACAAAAAGACATGCATGAAAACAAACCTCTGAACATAAAATATATTTCACAGACAAGCAAAGACAGAGTAGAGGAGTGTAGATAGATATCGCAGATCCAGTAGATGATTGGTTAATTACTATTGACTGAATGATGGTCACTGCTTAATACCTAACTTATGCACAATGTGTGTGTGCGTGTGTGTGTGTGCATGTGTTAGGGGTGTGTGTGTGTGTACCTCTGTGCATGGCCCTGAGGCTCTGCTGTGCGGTGCGGTGCAGCTCCTGGAGACATGGTGGTCTGCTGGAGGGTAGGAACACATTCCTCTGGAGGAGCCATGGAGACACGTAGTGGTCTGATAACTTCCACTCTACATCCAGGTCTGATACCGCTGTGGAGGGGGTGGGGCGGAGAGGGGGAGGGGAGGTGTGGGGCGGAGAAGGGGAGAGGAGGGGTGGGGCGGAGAGGGGGTGGGGAGGGGAGGGGTGGGGCGGAGAGGGGGAGAGGAGGGGTGGGGCAGAGAGGGGGAGGGATGGGGCGGAGAGGGGGAGAGGAGGGGTGGGGGAGAGGAGGGGTGGGGCGGAGAGGGGAGAGGAAGGGTGGGGCAGAGAGGGGGAGGGACAGGAGAATGGCTGGTGTTTAGTAATCGAGACACAGGCAGAGCAGTGTTCAGAATGATCGGAATCAAACGCTCTGTGATCATAAGGACAACTAGAGAACAACATGAACTCAGCGTGGCCTATAGGGTAATTATGGGTTCCACACCACTGAAACATCCTGTCAACCAGCTAATCACATCCACATGACCTGTCAACCAGCTAATCACATCCATATGACCTGTCAACCAGCTAATCACATCCACATGACCTGTCAACCAGCTAATCACATCATATGACCTGTCAACCAGCTAATCACATCCACATGACCTGTCAACCAGCTAATCACATCCACATGACCTGTCAACCAGCTAATCACATCCACATGACCTGTCAACCAGCTAATCACATCCACATGACCTGTCAACCAGCTAATCACATCCACATGACCTGTCAACCAGCTAATCACATCCACATGACCTGTCAACCAGCTAATCACATCATATGACCTGTCAACCAGCTAATCACATCACATGACCTGTCAACCAGCTAATCACATCACATGACCTGTAAACCAGCTAATCACATCCACATGACCTGTAAACCAGCTAATCACATCCACATGACCTGTCAACCAGCTAATCACATCCACATGACCTGTCAACCAGCTAATCACATCCACATGACCGGTCAACCAGCTAATCACATCCACATGACCGGTCAACCAGCTAATCACATCCACATGACCTGTCAACCAGCTAATCACATCCACATGACCTGTCAACCAGCTAATCACATCCACATGACCTGTCAACCAGCTAATCACATCCACATGACCTGTCAACCAGCTAATCACATCCACATGACCTGTCAACCAGCTAATCACATCCACATGACCTGTCAACCAGCTAATCACATCATATGACCTGTCAACCAGCTAATCACATCCACATGACCTGTCAACCAGCTAATCACATCCACATGACCTGTCAACCAGCTAATCACATCCACATGACCTGTCAACCAGCTAATCACATCCACATGACCTGTCAACCAGCTAATCACATCATATGATCTGTCAACCAGCTAATTATATCCACATGACCTGTCAACCAGCTAATTACATCCATATGACCTGGTCTACCACTGGTTTCCAACAGAAATTCTAATCAATCTCAACCTAAATTCAAATCAGACATACAGTATATAGTGGAGTTATGAGGCTTTATGTCAGTGTCACCATGGTGCCCAAACCAGAGCCCGACATCTCCAGATAATACAGAGCTGTGCTGTATAAAACCAGCTATATAACACCAGGCTAGCTTGACGCTACTGCTACAGAGCTGTATATAACCAGGCTAGCTTAATGCTACTGCTACAGAGCTGTATATAACCAGGCTAGCTTGACGCTACTGCTACAGAGCTGTATATAACCAGGCTAGCTTGATGCTACAGAGCTGTATATAACCAGGCTAGCTTAATGCTACTGCTACAGAGCTGTATATAACCAGGCTAGCTTGACGCTACTGCTACAGAGCTGTATATAACCAGGCTAGCTTGACGCTACTGCTACAGAGCTGTATATAACCAGGCTAGCTTGATGCTACTGCTACAGAGCTGTATATAACCAGGCTAGCTTGATGCTACTGCTACAGAGCTGTATATAACCAGGCTAGCTTGATGCTACTGCTACAGAGCTGTATATAACCAGGCTAGCTTGACGCTACAGAGCTGTATATAACCAGGCTAGCTTGATGCTACTGCTACAGAGCTGTATATAACCAGGCTAGCTTGACGCTACTGCTACAGAGCTGTATATAACCAGGCTAGCTTGACGCTCCTGCTACAGAGCTGTATATAACCAGGCTAGCTTGATGCTACAGAGCTGTATATAACCAGGCTAGCTTGACGCTACTGCTACAGAGCTGTATATAACCAGGCTAGCTTGACGCTACTGCTACAGAGCTGTATATAACCAGGCTAGCTTGACGCTACTGCTACAGAGCTGTATATAACCAGGCTAGCTTGATGCTACAGAGCTGTATATAACCAGGCTAGCTTGACGCTACAGAGCTGTATATAACTAGGCTAGCTTGACGCTCCTGCTACAGAGCTGTATATAACCAGGCTAGCTTGACGCTACTGCTACAGAGCTGTATATAACCAGGCTAGCTTGATGCTACTGCTACAGAGCTGTATATAACCAGGCTAGCTTGATGCTACTGCTACAGAGCTGTATATAACCAGGCTAGCTTGATGCTACTGCTACAGAGCTGTATATAACCAGGCTAGCTTGATGCTACTGCTACAGAGCTGTATATAACCAGGCTAGCTTGATGCTACTGCTACAGAGCTGTATATAACCAGGCTAGCTTGATGCTACTGCTACAGAGCTGTATATAACCAGGCTAGCTTGATCTGCTACAGAGCTGTATATAACCAGGCTAGCTTGACGCTACAGAGCTGTATATAACCAGGCTAGCTTGACGCTACTGCTACAGAGCTGTATATAACCAGGCTAGCTTGACGCTACAGAGCTGTATATAACCAGGCTAGCTTGACGCTACTGCTACAGAGCTGTATATAACCAGGCTAGCTTGACGCTCCTGCTACAGAGCTGTATATAACCAGGCTAGCTTGACGCTACTGCTACAGAGCTGTATATAACCAGGCTAGCTTGACGCTACTGCTACAGAGCTGTATATAACCAGGCTAGCTTGACGCTACAGAGCTGTATATAACCAGGCTAGCTTGACGCTACTGCTACAGAGCTGTATATAACCAGGCTAGCTTGACGCTACAGAGCTGTATATAACCAGGCTAGCTTGACGCTACAGAGCTGTATATAACCAGGCTAGCTTGACGCTACTGCTACAGAGCTGTATATAACCAGGCTAGCTTGACGCTCCTGCTACAGAGCTGTATATAACCAGGCTAGCTTGACGCTACTGCTACAGAGCTGTATATAACCAGGCTAGCTTGACGCTACAGAGCTGTATATAACCAGGCTAGCTTGACGCTACAGAGCTGTATATAACCAGGCTAGCTTGACTGCTACAGAGCTGTATATAACCAGGCTAGCTTGACGCTACTGCTACAGAGCTGTATATAACCAGGCTAGCTTGACGCTACTGATACAGAGCTGTATATAACCAGGCTAGCTTGACGCTACAGAGCTGTATATAACCAGGCTAGCTTGACGCTACTGCTACAGAGCTGTATATAACCAGGCTAGCTTGACGCTACAGAGCTGTATATAACCAGGCTAGCTTGATGCTACTGCTACAGAGCTGTATATAACCAGGCTAGCTTGACGCTACAGAGCTGTATATAACCAGGCTAGCTTGACGCTACTGCTACAGAGCTGTATATAACCAGGCTAGCTTGATGCTCCTGCTACAGAGCTGTATATAACCAGGCTAGCTTGACGCTACAGAGCTGTATATAACCAGGCTAGCTTGATGCTACTGCTACAGAGCTGTATATAACCAGGCTAGCTTGACGCTACAGAGCTGTATATAACCAGGCTAGCTTGACGCTACTGCTACAGAGCTGTATATAACCAGGCTAGCTTGATGCTCCTGCTACAGAGCTGTATATAACCAGGCTAGCTTGACGCTACAGAGCTGTATATAACCAGGCTAGCTTGATGCTCCTGCTACAGAGCTGTATATAACCAGGCTAGCTTGATGCTACAGAGCTGTATATAACCAGGCTAGCTTGACGCTACTGCTACAGAGCTGTATATAACCAGGCTAGCTTGACGCTACAGAGCTGTATATAACCAGGCTAGCTTGACTGCTACAGAGCTGTATATAACCAGGCTAGCTTGACGCTCCTGGTACAGAGCTGTATATAACCAGGCTAGCTTGACGCTCCTGCTACAGAGCTGTATATAACCAGGCTAGCTTGACGCTACAGAGCTGTATATAACCAGGCTAGCTTGACGCTACTGCTACAGAGCTGTATATAACCAGGCTAGCTTGACGCTACAGAGCTGTATATAACCAGGCTAGCTTGACTGCTACAGAGCTGTATATAACCAGGCTAGCTTGACGCTACAGAGCTGTATATAACCAGGCTAGCTTGATGCTACTGCTACAGAGCTGTATATAACCAGGCTAGCTTGACGCTACAGAGCTGTATATAACCAGGCTAGCTTGACGCTACAGAGCTGTATATAACCAGGCTAGCTTGATGCTACAGAGCTGTATATAACCAGGCTAGCTTGATGCTACTGCTACAGAGCTGTATATAACCAGGCTAGCTTGACGCTACTGCTACAGAGCTGTATATAACCAGGCTAGCTTGACGCTCCTGGTACAGAGCTGTATATAACCAGGCTAGCTTGACGCTACTGCTACAGAGCTGTATATAACCAGGCTAGCTTGACGCTCCTGGTACAGAGCTGTATATAACCAGGCTAGCTTGACGCTCCTGGTACAGAGCTGTATATAACCAGGCTAGCTTGATGCTACTGCTACAGAGCTGTATATAACCAGGCTAGCTTGACGCTACAGAGCTGTATATAACCAGGCTAGCTTGATGCTACAGAGCTGTATATAACCAGGCTAGCTTGATGCTACAGAGCTGTATATAACCAGGCTAGCTTGACGCTACAGAGCTGTATATAACCAGGCTAGCTTGATGCTACTGCTACAGAGCTGTATATAACCAGGCTAGCTTGACGCTACAGAGCTGTATATAACCAGGCTAGCTTGACGCTACTGCTACAGAGCTGTATATAACCAGGCTAGCTTGATGCTACTGCTACAGAGCTGTATATAACCAGGCTAGCTTGACGCTACTGCTACAGAGCTGTATATAACCAGGCTAGCTTGACGCTACAGAGCTGTATATAACCAGGCTAGCTTGACGCTACAGAGCTGTATATAACCAGGCTAGCTTGATGCTACAGAGCTGTATATAACCAGGCTAGCTTGATGCTACTGCTACAGAGCTGTATATAACCAGGCTAGCTTGATGCTACTGCTACAGAGCTGTATATAACCAGGCTAGCTTGACGCTACTGCTACAGAGCTGTATATAACCAGGCTAGCTTGACGCTACTGCTACAGAGCTGTATATAACCAGGCTAGCTTGACGCTACTGCTACAGAGCTGTATATAACCAGGCTAGCTTGACGCTACTGCTACAGAGCTGTATATAACCAGGCTAGCTTGACGCTACTGCTACAGAGCTGTATATAACCAGGCTAGCTTGACGCTACTGCTACAGAGCTGTATATAACCAGGCTAGCTTGATGCTACAGAGCTGTATATAACCAGGCTAGCTTGACGCTACTGCTACAGAGCTGTATATAACCAGGCTAGCTTGACGCTACTGCTACAGAGCTGTATATAACCAGGCTAGCTTGACGCTACTGCTACAGAGCTGTATATAACCAGGCTAGCTTAATGCTACAGAGCTGTATATAACCAGGCTAGCTTAATGCTACTGCTACAGAGCTGTATATAACCAGGCTAGCTTAATGCTACTGCTACAGAGCTGTATATAACCAGGCTAGCTTGATGCTACTGCTACAGAGCTGTATATAACCAGGCTAGCTTGACGCTACTGCTACAGAGCTGTATATAACCAGGCTAGCTTAACGCTACTGCTACAGAGCTGTATATAACCAGGCTAGCTTGATGCTACAGAGCTGTATATAACCAGGCTAGCTTGATGCTACTGCTTCAGAGCTGTATATAACCAGGCTAGCTTGATGCTACTGCTACAGAGCTGTATATAACCAGGCTAGCTTGATGCTACTGCTACAGAGCTGTATATAACCAGGCTAGCTTGATGCTACAGAGCTGTATATAACCAGGCTAGCTTGATGCTACAGAGCTGTATATAACCAGGCTAGCTTGATGCTACTGCTACAGAGCTGTATATAACCAGGCTAGCTTGACGCTACTGCTACAGAGCTGTATATAACCAGGCTAGCTTGACGCTACTGCTACAGAGCTGTATATAACCAGGCTAGCTTGACGCTACTGCTACAGAGCTGTATATAACCAGGCTAGCTTGATGCTACTGCTACAGAGCTGTATATAACCAGGCTAGCTTGACGCTACTGCTACAGAGCTGTATATAACCAGGCTAGCTTGACGCTACTGCTTCAGAGCTGTATATAACCAGGCTAGCTTAACGCTACTGCTACAGAGCTGTATATAACCAGGCTAGCTTAACGCTACTGCTACAGAGCTGTATATAACCAGGCTAGCTTGATGCTACAGAGCTGTATATAACCAGGCTAGCTTGACGCTCCTGCTACAGAGCTGTATATAACCAGGCTAGCTTGATGCTACAGAGCTGTATATAACCAGGCTAGCTTGACGCTACTGCTACAGAGCTGTATATAACCAGGCTAGCTTGACGCTACAGAGCTGTATATAACCAGGCTAGCTTGACGCTACTGCTACAGAGCTGTATATAACCAGGCTAGCTTGACGCTCCTGCTACAGAGCTGTATATAACCAGGCTAGCTTGATGCTACTGCTACAGAGCTGTATATAACCAGGCTAGCTTGACGCTCCTGCTACAGAGCTGTATATAACCAGGCTAGCTTGACGCTACAGAGCTGTATATAACCAGGCTAGCTTGATGCTACTGCTACAGAGCTGTATATAACCAGGCTAGCTTGACGCTACTGCTACAGAGCTGTATATAACCAGGCTAGCTTAATGCTACAGAGCTGTATATAACCAGGCTAGCTTGATGCTACTGCTACAGAGCTGTATATAACCAGGCTAGCTTGATGCTACAGAGCTGTATATAACCAGGCTAGCTTGACGCTACTGCTACAGAGCTGTATATAACCAGGCTAGCTTGATGCTACAGAGCTGTATATAACCAGGCTAGCTTGACGCTACTGCTACAGAGCTGTATATAACCAGGCTAGCTTGACGCTCCTGCTACAGAGCTGTATATAACCAGGCTAGCTTGACGCTACTGCTACAGAGCTGTATATAACCAGGCTAGCTTGACGCTACTGCTACAGAGCTGTATATAACCAGGCTAGCTTGATGCTACAGAGCTGTATATAACCAGGCTAGCTTGACGCTACTGCTACAGAGCTGTATATAACCAGGCTAGCTTGACGCTACAGAGCTGTATATAACCAGGCTAGCTTGACGCTACAGAGCTGTATATAACCAGGCTAGCTTGACGCTACTGCTACAGAGCTGTATATAACTAGGCTAGCTTGACGCTACTGCTACAGAGCTGTATATAACCAGGCTAGCTTGACGCTACTGCTACAGAGCTGTATATAACCAGGCTAGCTTGACGCTACAGAGCTGTATATAACCAGGCTAGCTTGATGCTACTGCTACAGAGCTGTATATAACCAGGCTAGCTTGACGCTACTGCTACAGAGCTTTGGAAGTACAGTAATATAAATGATAGGTGTATAATGTATGCTCACTCCAAGTGCTGTTAATGAGCTTCCTGTAATATTTTTTGCCATGCTGTGGTATTGATGATACAGTAGGTTACATTATACACCTACTGGGGCATTTTACCGTTACGCTGTAAAACTTCAGGAGTATGACGTTCAGTTAAAAGACTTTCAAAACATTAGGATCTGTAGAATGTCATGGTATTAAGATACCATTAAAATCAACCACACATATTGTAAATGGTCCAAGGTATTGTATATTGTATTGTATTGTTTTATTGTATACACAGCCAGATTAAAGCCAGGAAGGGATTTCAGTTTGAATTCAATCCCCTCTGATTCCATGGATTTGACCCAGAACGGGGCCATGTAGATTATAACTGGCCCTTATGTCTAGAACATGTGTTGTTTGTTTTGTTTCTCTGTATCATTGTTGACATTTCAGCTCTGCACCCTCCTCTGCTTTCCACCTGGCTACCCCTACCCCGGCCACCAGCTCTGCACCCTCCTCTGCTTTCCACCTGGCTACCCCGGCCACCAGCTCTGCACCCTCCTCTGCTTTCCACCTGGCTACCCCTACCCCGGCCACCAGCTCTGCACCCTCCTCTGCTTTCCACCTGGCTACCCCTACCCCGGCCACCAGCTCTGCACCCTCCTCTGCTTTCCACCTGGCTACCCCTACCCCGGCCACCAGCTCTGCACCCTCCTCTGCTTTCCACCTGGCTACCCCTACCCCGGCCACCAGCTCTGCACCCTCCTCTGCTTTCCACCTGGCTACCCCTACCCCGGCCACCAGCTCTGCACCCTCCTCTGCTTTCCACCTGGCTACCCCTACCCCGGCCACCAGCTCTGCACCCTCCTCTGCTTTCCACCTGGCTACCCCTACCCCGGCCACCAGCTCTGCACCCTCCTCTGCTTTCCACCTGGCTACCCCTACCCCGGCCACCAGCTCTGCACCCTCCTCTGCTTTCCACCTGGCTACCCCTACCCCGGCCACCAGCTCTGCACCCTCCTCTGCTTTCCACCTGGCTACCCCTACCCCGGCCACCAGCTCTACAACACTACCCCGGCCACCAGCTCTGCACCCTCCGCTGCAACTTGCCCATGCCCCCCCCCCCGCTTCTCCTTCACCCAAATTCAGACAGCTGATGTTCTGAAAGAGCTGCAAAATCTGGACCCCTACAAATCAGCTGGGCTAGACAATCTGGACCCTTTCTTTCTAAAATTAGCCGCCGAAATTGTCGCAATCCCTATTACCAGCCTGTTCAACCTCTCTTTCGTATCGTCTGAGATCCCCAGAGATTGGAAAGATGCCGCGGTCATCCCCCTCTTCAAAAGGGGGTGACACTCTAGATCCAAACTGATAGACCTATATCCATCCTGCCCTGCCTTTCGAAAGTATTTTAAAGCCAAGTTAACAAACAGATCACCGATCATTTCGAATCCCACCGTACCTTCTCCCCTATGCAATCTGGTTTCCGAGCTGGTCATGGGTGCACCTCAGCCACGCTCAAGGTCCTAAACGACGTTATAACCGCGATCGATAAAAGACTACTGTGCAGAAGTCTTCGTCGACCTGGCCAAGGCTTTCGACTCCGTCAATCACCGCATTCTTATTGGCAGACTAAATAGCCTTGGTTTCTCAAATGACTGCCTCGCCTGGTTCACCAACTACTTCTCAGATAGAGTTCAATGTGTCAAATCGGAGGGCCTGTTGTCTGGACCTCTGGCAGTCTCTATGGGGGTGCCAACAGGTTCAATTCTCAGGCCGACTCTATTCTCTGTGTATATCAATGATGTCACTCTTGCTGCTGGTGACTCTCAGATCCACCTCTACGCAGACGACACCATTTTATATACATCTGGCCCTTCATTGGACACTGTGTTAACAAACCTCCAAACGAGCTTCAATGCCATACAGCACTCTTTCCGTAGCCTCCAACTGCTCTTAAACGCTCGTAAAACTAAATGCATGCTCTTCAATCGAACGCTGCTTGCACCCGCCCGCCCGACTAGAATCACTACTCTCGGCGGGTCTGACTTAGAATATGTGGACAACTACAAATACCTAGGTGTCTGGTTAGACCGTAAGCTCTCCTTCCAGACTCACATTAAGCATCTCCAATCCAAAGTTAAATCTAGAATTGGCTTCCTATTTCACAACAAAGCCTCCTTCACTCATGCTGCCAAACATGCCCTCGTAAAACTGACTATCCTACCGATCCTTGACTTTGGCGATGTCATTTACAAAATAGCCTCCAACACTCCACTCAGCAAATTGGATGTAGTCTATCACAGTGCCATCCATTTTGTCACCAAAGCCCCATATACTACCCACCATTGTGACCTGTACGCACTCTTTGGCTGGCCCTGACTACATATTCGTCGCCAAACCCACTGGCTCCAGGTCATCTATAAATCACTGCTAGGCAAATCCCCGTCTTATCTTAGCTCATTGGTCACCATAGCAACACCCACCCGTAGTATGCGCTCCAGCAGGTATATCTCACTGGTCATCCCCAAAGCCAACACCTCCTTTGGCCGCCATTCCTTCCAGTTCTCTGCTGCTAATGACTGGAACGAACTGCAAAAATCTCTGAAGCTGGAGACTCTTATCTCCCTCACTAACTTTAAGCATCAGTTGTCAGAGCAGCTTACCGATCACTGTACCTGTACACAGCCCATCTGAAATTAGCCCACCCAACTACCTCATCCCTATATTGTTCTTTATTTTGCTCATTTGCACCCCAGTATCTCTATTTGCATATCTATCATTCCAGTGTTAATACTCAATTGTAATTATTTTGCACTATGGACTATTTATTGCCTTACCTCCATAACTTACTACATTTGCACACACTGTATATAGATTTTCTATTGTGTTATTGACTGTACGTTTTGTTTATTCCATATGTAACTGTGTTGTTGCTTTATCTTGGCCAGGTCGCAGTTGTAAATGAGAACTTGTTCTCAACTGGCTTACCTGGTTAAATAAAGGTGAAATAAATAAAAAAATATATATATACACATATACATACCGCTCAAAAAAATAAAGGGAACACTTAAACAACACAATGTAACTCCAAGTCAATCACACTTCTGTGAAATCAAACTGTCCACTTAGGAAGAAACACTGATTGACAATAAATGTCACATGCTGTTGTGCAAATAGTAGACAACAGGTGGAAATTATAGGCAATTAGCAAGACACCCACAATAAAGGACTGGTTTTGCAGGTGGTGACCACAGACCACTTCTCAGTTCCTATGCTTCCTGGCTGATGTTTTGGTCACTTTTGAATGCTGGCGGTGCTTTCACTCTAGTGGTAGCATGAGACGGAGTCTACAACCCACACAAGTGGCTCAGGTAGTGCAGCTCATCCAGGATGGCACATCAATGCGAGCTGTGGCAAGAAGGTTTGCTGTGTCTGTCAGCGTAGTGTCCAGAGCATGGAGGCGCTACCAGGAGACAGGCCAGTACATCAGGAGACGTGGAGGAGGCCGTAGGAGGGCAACAACCTAGCAGCAGGACTGCTACCTCCGCCTTTGTGCAAGGAGGAGCAGGTGGAGCACTGCCAGAGCCCTGCAAAATGACCTCCAGCAGGCCACAAATGTGCATGTGTCTGCTCAAACGGTCAGAAACAGACTCCATGAGGGTGGTATGAGGGCCCGATGTCCACAGATGGGTGTTGTGCTTACAGCCCAACACCGTGCAGGACGTTTGGCATTTGCCAGAGAACACCAAGATTGGCAAATTCGCCACTGGCGCCCTGTGCTCTTCACAGATGAAAGCAGGTTCACACTGAGCACGTGACAGACGTGACAGAGTCTGGAGACGCCGTGGAGAACTTTCTGCTGCCTGCAACATCCTCCAGCATGACCGGTTTGGCAGTAGGTCAGTCATGGTGTGGGGTGGCATTTCTTTGGGGGGGGCCGCACAGCCCTCCATGTGCTCGCCAGAGGTAGCCTGACTGCCATTAGGTACCGAGATGAGATACTCAGACCCCTTGTGAGACCATATGCTGGTGCGGTTGGCCCTGGGTTCCTCCTAATGCAAGACAATTCTAGACCTCATGTGGCTGGAGTGTGTCAGCAGTTCCTGCAAGAGGAAGGCATTGATGCTATGGACTGGCCCGCCCGTTCCCCAGACCTGAATCCAATTGAGCACATCTGGGACATCATGTCTCGCTCCATCCACCAACGCCACGTTGCACCACAGACTGTCCAGGAGTTGGCGGATGCTTTAGTCCAGGTCTGGGAGGAGATCCCTCAGGAGACCATCCGCCACCTCATCAGGAGCATGCCCAGGCGTTGTAGGGAGGTCATACAGGCACGTGGAGGCCACACACACTACTGAGCCTCATTTTGACTTGTTTTAAGGACATTACATCAAAGTCGGATCAGCCTGTAGTGTGGTTTTCCACTTTAATTTTGAGGGTGACTCCAAATCCAGACCTCCATGGGTTGATAAATTTGATTTCCATTGATAATTTTTGTGTGATTTTGTTGTCAGCACATTCAACTATGTAAAGAAAAAAGTATTTAATAAGATTATTTCATTCATTCAGATCTAGGATGTGTTATTTTAGTGTTCTCTTTATTTTTTTGAGCAGTGTATATATTTTACGGACACAATCTATTTTACAATAGTTATCTTTTGTTTGTTTTTAGTCCTGTCCCGTCCTTCCTACCCTGGTTCATGTGGGGTCAAATGACATTATGAAGGGCAGCTCAGAACAGCTGAAGATGGATTTTAAAGAACTGATTGGGTCACTACTTGACACCAACAAACGCCCCATAATATCTGGCCCTCTGCCCTCCCTAAATTGTGGCATTGAACGGTTCAGCAGACTTTTAGCCCTCCATAACTGGCTACGAGACTATTGCAGCTCTGTGGGTGTAACATTTATTGACAATTTTGATACCTTCTGGAAAACAAAGCTTGTACTATAAGGAAGATGGGATCCACCCAAATCATTTGGGTTCCTGGATCCTTTCACAGCATTATAAGGCTGCGTTGAGACAATGACTTATCAATGACCCAAGTCCAGCTCATTTAATCCCTACCATTGTGCCGCTGAGTTGTCATAATGATTCAGCAAATGTACATTATCCCAGGGGCGTTGGAAGACACAATGTAAGTAACCTAATTTATGTCCCTCTTACTGCCCTGAATGCCTCTGCTGATCCTACAGCTATTGTATGCAGCAATCATGTGCCTATGAACCAAAGTAATACTGTTAGCACTGAGGTGGTGTGCCCTAGTAGGAAGTCCACTGTGTGCAGCTCACCCTGCACTAATAAAAATAACCAGAGTATGTCTACCTCTGCTAAGATTCCCAGTAAAGCAAGAAACATAATCAAGCATCCCAGAAAAGTGTTTTAAAATAGCCCACGTTAACATATGTAGCTTAAGAAACAAGGTTCATGAAATCAATAATTTGCTAGTAACAGATGACTCATATTCTGACTATCTCTGAAACTCACTTAGATAATACCTTTGATGATACAGTGGGTAGCAATACATGGTTATAACATTTACAGAAAATACAAATGCCAATGGGGGCGGTGTTGCGGTCTATATTCAGAACTACATTCCTGTAAAGCTTAGAGAGGATCTAATGTTAAATACTGTTGAAGTAATATGGCTACAGGTTCATCTGCCTCACCTAAAGCCCATTCTGGTGGGAAGCTGCTATAGACCACCAAGTGCTAACAGTCAGTCATTTGATTTGATTTGATTTGAACTGGATAACATGTGTGAAATGTTTGATAATATATGTAATATCAATAGAGAGAGGTATACTTTCTGGGTGATGTTTTAAATATTGACTGGCTTTCATCAGGCTGCCCACTCACGAGAAAGCTTCAAACTGTAACTAGTGCCTGCAACCTGGTTTCAGGTCATCAATCAACCTACCAGGTTTTTTTTTTTTTTTTTTTTTTTTTTTTTTCACCTTTATTTAACCAGGTAAGCCAGTTGAGAACAAGTTCTCATTTACAACTGCGACCTGGCCAAGATAAAGCAAAGTAGTGCAATAAAAACAACACAGAGTTACATATGGGGTAAAAAGGGTAGTTACAAACAGTACAGAAATTAAATCAACATGTATTGATCATATCTTTACTAATGCTGCATACATTTGTTTGAAAGCAGTATCCAAATCCCCCGGATGTAGTGATCACAATATAGTAGCCATATCTAGGAAAACCAAAGTTCCAAAGGCTGGGCCTAATATAGTGTATAAGAGGTCATACAATGCGTTTTGTAGTGATTCCTATGTTGTTGATGTAAAGAATATTTGTTGGTCTGTGGTGTGTAATGAGGAGCAACCAGATGCTGCAATTGACACATTTATTAAATTGCTTATCCCAGTTACTAATAAGCATGCACCCATTAAGAAAATGACTGTACAAACATAAATCCCTGTGGATTGATGAGGAATTGAAAAATGGTATGGTTGAGAGGGATGAGGCAAAAGAGATGGCTAATAGGTCTGGCTGTACAACCAATTGGCAAACGTACTGCAAATTGAGAAATCATGTGACTAAACTGAATAAAAAGAAGAAGAAACTACACTATGAAACAAAGATAAATGATAAAGAATGATAGTAAAAAGCTTTGGGCAAGAAGGCAAACTCCATTCATTGAATCAGATGGCTCATTCATCACAAAACCCACTGATATTACCAACTACTTTAATGATTTTTTTCATTGGCAAGATTAGCAAACTTAGGCATGACATGCCAGCAACAAACGCTGACACTACACATCCAAGTATATCTGACCAAATTATGAAAGATAAGCATTGTAATTTTGAATTCCGTAAATTAAGTGTGGAAGAGGTGAAAAAAGTATTATTGTTGATCAACAATGACAAGCCACCGGGGTCTGACAACTTGGATGGAAAATTACTGAGGATAATAGCGGACGATATTGCCACTCCTATTTGCCATATCTTCAATTTAAGCCTACTAGAAAGTGTGTGCCCTCAGGCCTGGAAGGAAGCAAAAATTATTCCCCTACCTAAGAATAGTAAAGCCCCCTTAACTGGCTCAAATAGCCGACCAATCAGCCTGTTACCAACCCTTAGTAAACTTTTGGAAGAAATGGTGTTTGACCAGATAAAATGCTATTTTACAGTAAACAAGTTGAAAACAGACTTTCAGCACGCTAATAGGGAAGGACATTCAACAAGCACAGCACTGACACAAATGACTGATGATTGGCTGAGAGAAATTGATTATAAAAAGATTGTGGGGGCTGTTTTGTTAGACTTCAGTGCGGCTTTTGACATTATCGATCATAGTCTGTTGCTGGAAGAACGTATGTGTTATGGCTTTACACCCCCTGCTATATTGTGGATAAAGAGTTACCTGTCTAACAGAACACAGAGGGTGTTCTTTAATGGAAGCCTCTCCAACAAAATCAAGGTAGAATCAGGAATTCCCCAGGGCAGCTGTCTAGGCCCCTTACTTTTTTCAATATTTACTAACGACATGCCATTGGCTTTGAGTAAAGCCAGTGTGTTAATGTATGCGGATGACTCAACACTATACACGTCAGCTACCACAGCGACTGAAATGACACCAACACTTAAAGAGCTGCACTTAGTTTCAGAATGGGTGGCAAGGAATAAGTTAGTCCTAAATATTTCAAAAACTAGAAGCATTGTATTTGGGACAAATCCTTTACTAAACCCTAAACCTCAACTAAATCTTGTAATAAATAATGTGGAAATTGAGCAAGTTGAGGAGACTAAACTGCATGTAGTAACCCTGGATTGTAAACTGTCATGGTCAAAACATATTGATACAACAGTAGCTAGGATGGGGAGAAGTCTGTCTATAATAAAGCGCTGCTCTGCTTTCTTAACAGCACTTTCAACAAGGCAGGTCCTACAGGCCCTAGTTTTGTCGCACCTGGAATACTGTTCAGTCGTGTGGCCAGGTGCCACAAAGAGGGACTTAGGAAAATTGCAATTGGCTCAGAACAGGGCAGCACGGCTGGCCCTAGGATGTATACAGAGAGCTAACATTAATAATATGCATGTCAATCTCTCCTGGCTCAAAGTGGAGGAGAGATTGACATCATTACTACTTGTATTTGTGAGCGGTATTGACATGTTGAATGAACCGAGCTGTCGGTTTGAACTACTGGCACACAGCTCGGACACCCATGCATACCCCACAGGTTAACAACCTCTCCCGCAACATGATCAAGACAAAGGAGATGCTTGTGGACTACTGGAAAAGAAGGACTGAGCACGCCCCTATCCTCATCGACAGGGCTGTAGTGGAGCAGGTGGAGAGCTTCAAGTTTCTTGGTGTCCACATCACCAACAAACTATCATGGTCCAAACACACCAAGACAGTCGTTAAGAGGGCACGACAAAGCTTATTCCCCCTCAGGAGACTGAAAAGATTTGGCATGGGTCCTCAGATCTTCAAAAAGTTATACAGCTGCACCATCGAGAGCATCATGACTGGTTGCATCACTGCCTGGTATGGCAACTACTCGGCCTCCGACAGCAAGCACTAGAGGGTAGTGCGTACGGCCCAGTACATCACTGGGGCCAAGCTTCCTGCCATCCAGGACCTCTATACCAGGCGGTGTCAGAGGAAGGCCCTAAAAATTGTCAAAGACTCCAGCCACCCTAGTCATAGAGGGTCATGGGGCGGCAGGTAGCTTAGTGGGTAAGAGCGTTGTGCCAGTAACTGAAAGGTCGCTGGTTCTAATCCCCGAGCCGACTAGGTGAAAAATCTGTCGATGTGCCCTTAAGCAAGGCACTTAACCCTAATTGCTCCTGTAAGTCGCTCTGGATAAGAGCGTCTGCTAAATGACTAAAATGTAAATGTAATAGACTGTTCTCTCTGCTACCGCACAGCAAGCGGTACCTGGAGGGTCAAGTCTAGGTCCATAAGACTCCTGAACAGCTAATCATTGCTACCCGGACTATTCACATTGTTCCCCCCCCCACCCCACCCCCTCTTTTACGCTGCTGCTACTCTCTGTTTATGATCTATGCATAGTCACTTTAACTATACCTACATATACTTATTACCTCAATTATCTCGACTAACCGGTGCCCCCACACATTGACTCTGTACAGGTATCCCCTGTATATAGCCTGTATATTGACTCTGTACCGGTACCCCATGTATCTAGCCTGTATATTGACTCTGTACCGGTACCCCATGTATCTAGCCTGTATATTGACTCTGTACCGGTACCCCCTGTATCTAGCCTGTATATTGACTCTGTACCGGTACCCCCTGTATCTAGCCTGTATATTGACTCTGTACCGGTACCCCATGTATCTAGCCTGTATATTGACTCTGTACCGGTACCCCCTGTATATAGCCTTTATATACCCTCGCTACTGTTATTTTACTGCTTTTATTTTTTACTTATCTATTTTGTACTTAACACTTATTTTACTTAAAACTGCATTGTTGGTTAAGGGCTTGTAAGTAAGCATTTCACTGTAAGGTCTACACTTGTTGTACTCGGCGCATGTGACAAATACAATTTGATAAGGAGGTTGATGCTCGTGATTCTAAATAAGTTGAGGTTAACGTTGGCGTCTAAAAGTGGTGCGGAGGTTTAGTTTTGTGACTGTAAATGCGCTGAGTTTAAGGCTTGTGACTAAATGGGTTGAGGAGGTTGAGGCTGGTGATTCTAAATGGGTTGAGGTTGAGGCTGGTGAAGGTAAATGGGCTGAGGATGGGCTGGAGACTAAATGGGCTAAGGATGGGCTGGAGACTAAATGGGTTAACGTGGTTGAGGCTGATGACGCTAAATGGGTTGAGGTTGAGGTTGGTGACTAAATGGGTTAAGGAGGTTGAGGATGCTGAGGCTTTTGAGTCTAAATGGGTTGAGGTTAAGGATGGTGACTAAATGGGTTGAGGTTGGTGTCTGTAAATGGGTTAAGGAGGTTGAGGTTGGTGTCAGTAAATGGGTTAAGGAGGTTGAGGCTAGTGACTAAATGGGTTGAGGATGAAGCTGGTGACTAAATGGGTCTGGTAACTAAATGGCTTGATATTGGTGAAGCTAAATGGGTTGAGGAGGTTGATGCTGCTGACTCTAAATGGGTTAAGGAGGTTGAAGTTGGAGACTAAATGTGTTGAGGAGGTTGAGGCTTTTGACTAAATGGGTTGAGGTTCAGGCTGGTGACTAAATCGATGCATATCTGTATTCCCAGTCATGTGAGAATCCATAGATTAGGGCCTAATACATTTATTTCAATTGACTGACGTCCTTCTATGAACTGTAACTCAGTGAAATCTTTGAAATTCTTGCATGTTGTGTTTCTATTTTTGCTCAGTGTAGTTAATGTGATGTTTGTTACAGTGTGTTCAGAGACAGACTGAGTCAGTGAGAAGATTCTGGAACTATTGTCATCTTCATGACACAATCTCTATAGCTGACCTTGTAGCTGGAAACATCCAGGCCATTTAAACAGTATGAAATCATACAGATGTCTGGCCAAGCAGTAGCCAGAGGTTAAGAAGGACTGTAATAAGGAAGACATTGGGCTGGTCTAGTTCTTTTACAGTGGTATTATGGAGATAATATAAGATACCCCAGTCCCATCACTATACCCCAGTCCCACCACTATACCCCAGTCCCACCACTATACCCCAGTCCCACCACTATACCCCAGTCCCAGCACTATACCCCAGTCCCATCACTATACCCCAGTCCCACCACTATACCCCAGTCCCAGCACTATACCCCAGTCCCATCACTATACCCCAGTCCCACCACTATACCCCAGTCCCATCACTATACCCCAGTCCCATCACTATACCCCAGTCCCATCACTATACCCCAGTCCCATCACTATACCCCAGTCCCACCACTATACCCCAGTCCCACCACTATACCCCAGTCCCAGCACTATACCCCATCACTATACCCCAGCACTATACCCCAGTCCCAGCACTATACCCCAGTCCCATCACTATACCCCAGCACTATACCCCAGTCCCAGCCCTATACCCCAGTCCCATCACTATACCCCAGTCCCACCACTATACCCCAGTCCCATCACTATACCCCAGTCCCATCACTATACCCCAGTCCCATTACTATACCCCAGTCCCACCACTATACCCCAGTCCCAGCACAATACCCCAGTCCCAGCACTATACCCCAGTCCCATCACTATACCCCAGTCCCACCACTATACCCCAGTCCCAGCACTATACCCCAGTCCCATCACTATACCCCAGTCCCATCACTATACCCCAGTCCCAGCACTATACCCCAGTCCCAGCACTATACCCCAGTCCCATCACTATACCCCAGTCCCAGCACTATACCCCAGTCCCATCACTATACCCCAGTCCCATCACTATACCCCAGTCCCATCACTATACCCCAGTCCCTGCACTATACCCCAGTCCCACCACTATACCCCAGTCCCACCACTATACCCCAGTCCCACCACTATACCCCAGTCCCAGCACTATACCCCAGTCCCAGCACTATGCCCCAGTCCCAGCACTATACCCCAGCACTATACCCCAGTCCCACCACTATACCCCAGTCCCAGCACTATACCCCAGTCCCAGCACTATACCCCAGTCCCAGCACTATACCCCAGTCCCAGCACTATACCCCAGTCCCAGCACTATACCCCAGTCCCAGCACTATACCCCAGTCCCATCACTATACCCCAGTCCCAGCACTATACCCCAGTCCCATCACTATACCCCAGTCCCAGCACTATACCCCAGTCCCACCACTATACCCCAGTCCCACCACTATACCCCAGTCCCACCACTATACCCCAGTCCCAGCACTATACCCCAGTCCCAGCACTATACCCCATCACTATACCCCAGTCCCAGCACTATACCCCAGTCCCACCACTATACCCCAGTCCCATCACTATACCCCAGTCCCAGCACTATACCCCAGTCCCAGCACTATACCCCAGTCCCATCACTATACCCCAGTCCCATCACTATACCCCAGTCCCAGCACTATACCCCAGTCCCATCACTATACCCCAGTCCCATCACTATACCCCAGTCCCAGCACTATACCCCAGTCCCATCACTATACCCCATCACTATACCCCAGTCCCAGCACTATACCCCAGTCCCATCACTATACCCCATCACTATACCCCAGTCCCACCACTATACCCCAGTCCCACCACTATACCCCAGTCCCACCACTATACCCCAGTCCCACCACTATACCCCAGTCCCAGCACTATACCCCAGTCCCATCACTATACCCCATCACTATACCCCAGTCCCACCACTATACCCCAGTCCCACCACTATACCCCAGTCCCACCACTATACCCCAGTCCCACCACTATACCCCAGTCCCAGCACTATACCCCAGTCCCATCACTATACCCCAACCCCATCACTATACCCCAGTCCCATCACTATACCCCAGTCCCACCACTATACCCCAGTCCCATCACTATACCCCAGTCCCACCACTATACCCCAGTCCCACCACTATACCCCAGTCCCATCACTATACCCCAGTCCCATCACTATACCCCAGTCCCAGCACTATACCCCAGTCCCAGCACTATACCCCAGTCCCAGCACTATACCCCAGTCCCAGCACTATACCCCAGTCCCAGCACTATACCCCATCACTATACCCCAGTCCCAGCACTATACCCCAGTCCCACCACTATACCCCAGTCCCAGCACTATACCCCAGTCCCAGCACTATACCCCAGTCCCAGCACTATACCCCAGTCCCAGCACTATACCCCATCACTATACCCCAGTCCCAGCACTATACCCCAGTCCCAGCACTATACCCCAGTCCCATCACTATACCCCAGTCCCAGCACTATGCCCCAGTCCCAGCACTACGCCCCAGTCCCAGCACTATACCCCAGTCCCATCACTATACCCCAGTCCCAGCACTATGCCCCAGTCCCAGCACTATACCCCAGTCCCAGCACTATACCCCAGTCCCAGCACTATGCCCCAGTCCCAGCACTATACCCCAGTCCCAGCACTATACCCCAGTCCCAGCACTATGCCCCAGTCCCAGCACTATACCCCCAGCACTATACCCCAGTCCCAGCACTATACCCCAGTCCCAGCACTATACCCCAGTCCCATCACTATACCCCAGTCCCACCACTATACCCCAGTCCCATCACTATGCCCCAGTCCCAGCACTATACCCCAGTCCCATCACTATACCCCAGTCCCACCACTATACCCCAGTCCCATCACTATGCCCCAGTCCCAGCACTATACCCCAGTCCCAGCACTATACCCCAGTCCCAGCACTATACCCCAGTCCCATCACTATACCCCAGTCCCACCACTATACCCCAGTCCCACCACTATACCCCAGTCCCATCACTATACCCCAGTCCCATCACTATACCCCAGTCCCATCACTATACCCCAGTCCCAGCACTATACCCCAGTCCCATCACTATACCCCAGTCCCACCACTATACCCCAGTCCCATCACTATACCCCAGTCCCACCACTATACCCCAGTCCCACCACTATACCCCAGTCCCATCACTATACCCCAGTCCCACCACTATACCCCAGTCCCAGCACTATACCCCAGTCCCAGCACTATACCCCAGCCCCATCACTATGCCCCAGTCCCATCACTATACCCCAGTCCCAGCACTATACCCCAGTCCCAGCACTATACCCCCAGCACTATACCCCAGTCCCAGCACTATACCCCAGTCCCAGCACTATACCCCAGTCCCACCACTATACCCCAGTCCCAGCACTATACCCCAGTCCCATCACTATACCCCAGTCCCATCACTATACCCCAGTCCCACCACTATACCCCAGTCCCACCACTATATCCCATCACTATACCCCAGTCCCAGCACTATACCCCAGTCCCACCACTATACCCCAGTCCCAGCACTATACCCCAGTCCCAGCCCTATACCCCAGTCCCACCACTATACCCCAGTCCCAGCACTATACCCCAGTCCCAGCACTATACCCCAGTCCCAGCACTATACCCCAGTCCCATCACTATGCCCCAGTCCCACCACTATATCCCATCACTATACCCCAGTCCCAGCACTATGCCCCAGTCCCATCACTATACCCCAGTCCCACCACTATACCCCAGTCCCATCACTATACCCCAGTCCCACCACTATATCCCATCACTATACCCCAGTCCCAGCACTATACCCCAGTCCCACCACTATACCCCAGTCCCAGCACTATACCCCAGTCCCAGCCCTATACCCCAGTCCCACCACTATACCCCAGTCCCACCACTATACCCCAGTCCCATCACTATACCCCAGTCCCAGCACTATACCCCAGCACTATACCCCATCACTATACCCCAGTCCCATCACTATACCCCATCACTATACCCCAGTCCCACCACTATACCCCAGTCCCAGCACTATACCCCAGTCCCAGCACTATATCCCAGTCCCACCACTATACCCCAGCACTATACCCCAGTCCCAGCACTATACCCCAGTCCCAGCACTATACCCCAGTCCCATCACTATACCCCAGTCCCACCACTATACCCCAGTCCCATCACTATACCCCAGTCCCATCACTATACCCCAGTCCCATCACTATACCCCAGTCCCAGCACTATACCCCAGCACTATACCCCATCACTATACCCCAGTCCCATCACTATACCCCAGCACTATACCCCAGTCCCACCACTATACCCCAGTCCCAGCACTATACCCCAGTCCCAGCACTATATCCCAGTCCCACCACTATACCCCATCACTATACCCCAGTCCCATCACTATACCCCAGTCCCAGCACTATACCCCAGTCCCAGCACTATATCCCAGTCCCACCACTATACCCCAGCACTATACCCCAGTCCCAGCACTATACCCCAGTCCCAGCACTATACCCCAGTCCCATCACTATACCCCAGTCCCATCACTATACCCCAGTCCCAGCACTATACCCCAGTCCCAGCACTATACCCCAGTCCCAGCACTATACCCCAGTCCCATCACTATACCCCAGTCCCAGCACTATGCCCCAGTCCCAGCACTACACCCCATCACTATACCCCATCACTATACCCCATCACTATACCCCATCACTATACCCCAGTCCCAGCACTATACCCCAGTCCCATCACTATACCCCAGTCCCAGCACTATGCCCCAGTCCCAGCACTATACCCCAGCCCCAGCAAAATACCCCAGTCCCAGCATTATACCCCAGTCCCAGCACTATACCCCAGTCCCAGCACTATGCCCCAGTCCCAGCACTATACCCCAGTCCCAGCACTATACCCCATCACTATATCCCAGTCCCATCACTATACCCCAGTCCCAGCACTATACCCCAGTCCCATCACTATACCCCAGTCCCAGCACTATACCCCAGTCCCAGCACTATGCCCCAGTCCCAGCACTATACCCCAGCACTATACCCCAGTCCCAGCATTATACCCCAGTCCCGGCACTATACCCCAGTCCCAGCACTATGCCCCAGTCCCAGCACTATACCCCAGTCCCAGCACTATACCCCATCACTATAGCCCAGTCCCATCACTATACCCCAGTCCCAGCACTATACCCCAGTCCCATCACTATACCCCAGTCCCAGCACTATACCCCAGTCCCAGCACTATGCCCCAGTCCCAGCACTATACCCCAGTCCCAGCACTTTACCCCAGTCCCATCACTATACCCCATCACTATATCCCAGTCCCAGCACTATACCCCAGTCCCAGCACTATACCCCAGTCCCAGCACTATACCCCAGTCCCAGCACTATACCCCAGTCCCAGCACTATACCCCAGTCCCATCACTATACCCCATCACTATATCCCAGTCCCAGCACTATACCCCAGTCCCAGCACTATACCCCAGTCCCATCACTATACCCCAGTCCCAGCACTATGCCCCAGTCCCAGCACTATGCCCCAGTCCCAGCACTATACCCCAGTCCCAGCACTATACCCCATCACTATATCCCAGTCCCAGCACTATACCCCAGTCCCAGCACTATACCCCAGTCCCAGCACTATACCCCAGTCCCAGCACTATACCCCAGTCCCAGCATTATACCCCAGTCCCAGCACTATACCCCAGTCCCAGCACTATACCCCATCACTATGCCCCAGTCCCAGCACTATACCCCAGTCCCAGCACTATACCCCAGTCCCAGCACTATACCCCATCACTATACCCCAGTCCCATCACTATACCCCAGTCCCAGCACTATACCCCAGTCCCAGCACTATACCCCAGTCCCAGCACTATGCCCCAGTCCCAGCACTATACCCCAGTCCCATCACTATACCCCAGTCCCATCACTATACCCCAGTCCCAGCACTATACCACAGCACTATACCCCAGTCCCAGCACTATACCCCAGTCCAAGCACTATACCCCAGTCCAAGCACTATACCCCAGTCCCAGCACTATACCCCATCACTATACCCCAGTCCCAGCACTATACCCCATCACTATACCCCAGTCCCAGCACTATACCCCAGTCCCAGCACTATACCCCAGCACTATGCCCCAGTCCAAGCATTATACCCCATCACTATACCCCAGTCCCAGCACTACACCCCAGTCCCAGCACTATACCCCAGTCCCAGCACTATACCCCAGCACTATACCCCAGTCCCAGCCCTATACCCCAGTCCCAGCACTATACCCCAGTCCCATCACTATACCCCAGTCCCAGCACTATACCCCAGTCCCATCACTATACCCCATCACTATGCCCCAGTCCCAGCACTATACCCCAGTCCCAGCACTATACCCCAGTCCCATCACTATGCCCCAGTCCCATCACTATACCCCAGCACTATACCCCAGTCCCAGCACTATACCCCATCACTATACCCCAGTCCCAGCACTATACCCCAGTCCCAGCACTATACCCCAGTCCCAGCACTATATCCCAGTCCCAGCACTATATCCCAGTCCCAGCACTATACCCCAGTCCCAGCACTATACCCCAGCCCCATCACTATGCCCCAGTCCCAGCACTATACCCCAGTCCCAGCACTATACCCCATCACTATACCCCAGTCCCAGCACTATACCCCAGTCCCAGCACTATACCCCAGTCCCATCACTATACCCCATCACTATACCCCAGTCCCAGCACTATACCCCATCACTATACCCCAGTCCCAGCACTATACCCCAGTCCCAGCACTATACCCCAGTCCCAGCACTATATCCCAGTCCCAGCACTATATCCCAGTCCCAGCACTATACCCCAGTCCCAGCACTATACCCCAGTCCCAGCACTATACCCCAGTCCCAGCACTATACCCCAGCCCCATCACTATGCCCCAGTCCCAGCACTATACCCCAGTCCCAGCACTATACCCCAGCACTATACCCCATCACTATACCCCAGTCCCAGCACAATACCCCAGTCCCATCACTATGCCCCAGTCCCAGCACTATACCCCAGTCCCAGCACTATACCCCAGTCCCATCACTATACCCCAGTCCCATCACTATACCCCAGTCCCACCACTATACCCCAGTCCCAGCACTATACCCCAGTCCCATCACTATACCCCAGTCCCAGCACTATACCCCAGTCCCATCACTATACCCCAGTCCCACCACTATACCCCAGTCCCAGCACTATACCCCAGTCCCAGCACTATACCCCAGTCCCAGCACTATACCCCATCACTATACCCCAGTCCCAGCACTATACCCCAGTCCCAGCACTATACCCCAGTCCCAGCACTATACCCCAGTCCCAGCACTATACCCCAGTCCCAGCACTATGCCCCAGTCCCAGCACTATACCCCAGTCCCAGCATTATACCCCAGTCCCAGCACTATACCCCATCACTATGCCCCAGTCCCAGCACTATACCCCAGTCCCAGCACTATACCCCAGTCCCAGCACTATACCCCATCACTATACCCCAGTCCCATCACTATACCCCAGTCCCAGCACTATACCCCAGTCCCAGCACTATGCCCCAGTCCCAGCACTATACCCCAGTCCCATCACTATACCCCAGTCCCATCACTATACCCCAGTCCCAGCACTATACCACAGCACTATACCCCAGTCCCAGCACTATACCCCAGTCCAAGCACTATACCCCAGTCCAAGCACTATACCCCAGTCCCAGCACTATACCCCATCACTATACCCCAGTCCCAGCACTATACCCCATCACTATACCCCAGTCCCAGCACTATACCCCAGCACTATGCCCCAGTCCAAGCATTATACCCCATCACTATACCCCAGTCCCAGCACTATACCCCAGTCCCAGCACTATACCCCAGCACTATACCCCAGTCCCAGCCCTATACCCCAGTCCCAGCACTATACCCCAGTCCCATCACTATACCCCAGTCCCAGCACTATACCCCAGTCCCATCACTATACCCCATCACTATGCCCCAGTCCCAGCACTATACCCCAGTCCCAGCACTATACCCCAGTCCCATCACTATGCCCCAGTCCCATCACTATACCCCAGGACTATACCCCAGTCCCAGCACTATACCCCATCACTATACCCCAGTCCCAGCACTATACCCCAGTCCCAGCACTATACCCCAGTCCCAGCACTATATCCCAGTCCCAGCACTATATCCCAGTCCCAGCACTATACCCCAGTCCCAGCACTATACCCCAGCCCCATCACTATGCCCCAGTCCCAGCACTATACCCCAGTCCCAGCACTATACCCCATCACTATACCCCAGTCCCAGCACTATACCCCAGTCCCAGCACTATACCCCAGTCCCATCACTATACCCCATCACTATACCCCAGTCCCAGCACTATACCCCATCACTATACCCCAGTCCCAGCACTATACCCCAGTCCCAGCACTATACCCCAGTCCCAGCACTATATCCCAGTCCCAGCACTATATCCCAGTCCCAGCACTATACCCCAGTCCCAGCACTATACCCCAGTCCCAGCACTATACCCCAGTCCCAGCACTATACCCCAGTCCCAGCACTATACCCCAGCCCCATCACTATGCCCCAGTCCCAGCACTATACCCCAGTCCCAGCACTATGCCCCAGTCCCAGCACTATGCCCCAGTCCCAGCACTATACCCCAGTCCCATCACTATACCCCAGTCCCAGCACTATACCCCAATCCCAGCACTATACCCCAGTCCCAGCACTATACCCCAGTCCCAGCACTATACCCCAGCACTATACCCCATCACTATACCCCAGTCCCAGCACAATACCCCAGTCCCATCACTATGCCCCAGTCCCAGCACTATACCCCAGTCCCAGCACTATACCCCAGTCCCATCACTATACCCCAGTCCCATCACTATACCCCAGTCCCACCACTATACCCCAGTCCCAGCACTATACCCCAGTCCCATCACTATGCCCCAGCCCCATCACTATATCCCAGTCCCATCACTATACCCCAGTCCCAGCACTATACCCCAGTCCCATCACTATACCCCAGTCCCACCACTATACCCCAGTCCCAGCACTATACCCCAGTCCCAGCACTATACCCCAGTCCCAGCACTATACCCCATCACTATACCCCAGTCCCATCACTATACCCCAGTCCCATCACTATACCCCAGTCCCATCACTATACCCCAGTCCCAGCACTATACCCCAGTCCCAGCACTATGCCCCAGTCCCAGCACTATACCCCAGTCCCATCACTATACCCCAGTCCCAGCACTATACCCCAGTCCCATCACTATACCCCAGTCCCAGCACTATACCCCAGCACTATACCCCAGTCCCAGCACTATACCCCAGTCCCAGCACTATACCCCAGTCCCAGCACTATACCCCAGTCCCAGCACTATACCCCAGTCCCAGCACTATACCCCAGTCCCAGCACTATACCCCAGCACTATACCCCAGTCCCAGCACTATACCCCAGTCCCATCACTATACCCCAGTCCCAGCACTATACCCCAGTCCCAGCACTATACCCCAGTCCCAGCACTATACCCCAGTCCCAGCACTATACCCCAGTCCCATCACTATACCCCAGTCCCATCACTATACCCCAGTCCCAGCACTATACCCCAGTCCCAGCACTATACCCCAGTCCCAGCACTACACCCCAGCACTATACCCCAGTCCCAGCACTATACCCCAGTCCCAGCACTATACCCCAGTCCCACCACTATACCCCAGCACTATACCCCAGTCCCAGCACTATACCCCAGCACTATACCCCAGTCCCAGCACTACACCCCAGTCCCATCACTATACCCCAGTCCCATCACTATACCCCAGTCCCAGCACTATACCCCAGTCCCATCACTATACCCCAGTCCCATCACTATACCCCAGTCCCATCACTATACCCCAGTCCCAGCACTATACCCCAGTCCCAGCACTATACCCCAGTCCCAGCACTATACCCCAGTCCCAGCACTATACCCCAGTCCCAGCACTATACCCCAGTCCCAGCACTACACCCCAGCACTATACCCCAGTCCCAGCCCTATACCCCATCACTATACCCCAGTCCCAGCACTATACCCCAGCACTATACCCCAGTCCCAGCACTATACCCCAGTCCCAGCACTATACCCCAGTCCCAGCACTATACCCCAGTCCCAGCACTATACCCCAGTCCCAGCACTATACCCCATCACTATACCCCAGTCCCATCACTATACCCCAGCACTATACCCCAGTCCCAGCACTATACCCCATCACTATACCCCAGTCCCATCACTATACCCCATCACTATGCCCCAGTCCCAGCACTATACCCCAGTCCCATCACTATACCCCAGTCCCAGCACTACACCCCAGCACTATACCCCAGTCCCATCACTATACCCCAGTCCCAGCACTATACCCCAGCACTATACCCCAGTCCCAGCATTATACCCCAGTCCCAGCACTATACCCCAGTCCCAGCACTATACCCCAGTCCCAGCACTATGGCCCAGCACTATACCCCAGTCCCAGCACTATGGCCCAGCACTATACCCCAGTCCCAGCACTATACCCCAGTCCCAGCACTATACCCCAGCACTATACCCCAGTCCCAGCATTATACCCCAGTCCCAGCACTATACCCCAGTCCCAGCACTATACCCCAGTCCCAGCACTATACCCCAGTCCCATCACTATACCCCATCACTATGCCCCAGTCCCAGCACTATACCCCAGTCCCATCACTATACCCCAGTCCCAGCACTACACCCCAGCACTATACCCCAGTCCCATCACTATACCCCAGTCCCAGCACTATACCCCAGCACTATACCCCAGTCCCAGCATTATACCCCAGTCCCAGCACTATACCCCAGTCCCAGCACTATACCCCAGTCCCAGCACTATGGCCCAGCACTATACCCCAGTCCCAGCACTATGGCCCAGCACTATACCCCAGTCCCAGCACTATACCCCAGTCCCAGCACTATACCCCAGCACTATACCCCAGTCCCAGCATTATACCCCAGTCCCAGCACTATACCCCAGTCCCAGCACTATACCCCAGTCCCAGCACTATACCCCAGTCCCATCACTATACCCCAGCACTATACCCCAGTCCCAGCACTATACCCCAGTCCCATCACTATACCCCAGTCCCAGCATTATACCCCAGTCCCAGCACTACACCCCAGTCCCAGCACTATACCCCAGTCCCAGCACTATACCCCAGTCCCAGCACTATGGCCCAGCACTATACCCCAGTCCCAGCACTATGGCCCAGCACTATACCCCAGTCCCAGCATTATACCCCAGTCCCAGCACTATACCCCAGTCCCAGCACTATACCCCAGTCCCACCACTATACCCCAGTCCCATCACTATACCCCATCACTATACCCCAGTCCCAGCACTATACCCCAGTCCCATCACTATACCCCAGTCCCAGCACTATACCCCAGCACTATACCCCAGTCCCAGCACTATACCCCAGTCCCAGCACTATACCCCAGTCCCAGCACTATACCCCAGTCCCAGCACTATACCCCAGTCCCAGCACTATACCCCATCACTATATCCCATCACTATACCCCAGTCCCATCACTATACCCCAGTCCCACCACTATACCCCAGTCCCAGCACTATACCCCAGTCCCAGCACTACACCCCATCACTATACCCCAGTCCCAGCACTATACCCCAGCACTATACCCCAGTCCCAGCACTATACCCCAGTCCCAGCACTATACCCCAGTCCCAGCACTATACCCCATCACTATACCCCAGTCCCAGCACTATGCCCCATCACTATACCCCAGTCCCAGCACTATACCCCAGCACTATACCCCAGTCCCAGCACTATACCCCAGTCCCATCACTATACCCCAGCACTATACCCCAGTCCCAGCACTATACCCCAGTCCCAGCACTATACCCCAGTCCCAGCACTATACCCCAGCACTATACCCCAGTCCCAGCACTATACCCCAGTCCCAGCACTACACCCCATCACTATACCCCAGTCCCATCACTATACCCCAGTCCCAGCACTATACCCCAGCACTATACCCCAGTCCCAGCACTATACCCCAGTCCCAGCACTATACCCCAGTCCCAGCACTATACCCCAGCACTATACCCCAGTCCCAGCACTATACCCCAGTCCCAGCATTATACCCCAGTCCCATCACTATACCCCAGTCCCAGCACTATACCCCATCACTATACCCCAGTCCCATCACTATACCCCAGTCCCATCACTATACCCCATCACTATACCCCAGTCCCATCACTATATCCCAGTCCCAGCACTATGCCCCAGTCCCAGCACTATACCCCAGTCCCAGCACTATACCCCAGTCCCAGCACTATACCCCAGTCCCAGCACTATACCCCAGTCCCAGCACTATACCCCAGTCCCACCACTATACCCCAGTCCCACCACTATACCCCAGTCCCACCACTATACCCCAGTCCCAGCCCTATGCCCCAGCCCCAGCACTATACCCCAGTCCCATCACTATACCCCAGTCCCAGCACTATACCCCAGTCCCAGCACTATACCCCAGTCCCAGCACTATACCCCAGTCCCATCACTATACCCCATCACTATACCCCAGTCCCAGCACTATACCCCAGTCCCAGCACTACACCCCATCACTATACCCCAGTCCCATCACTATACCCCAGTCCCATCACTATACCCCAGTCCCAGCACTATGCCCCAGTCCCAGCACTATACCCCAGTCCCAGCACTATACCCCAGTCCCAGCACTATACCCCAGTCCCAGCACTATACCCCAGTCCCAGCACTATACCCCAGTCCCAGCACTATACCCCAGCACTATACCCCAGTCCCATCACTATACCCCAGTCCCAGCACTATACCCCAGTCCCAGCACTATACCCCAGTCCCAGCACTATACCCCAGTCCCAGCACTATACCCCAGTCCCAGCACTATACCCCAGTCCCAGCACTACACCCCAGTCCCAGCACTACACCCCAGTCCCAGCACTATACCCCATCACTATACCCCAGTCCCAGCACTATACCCCAGTCCCAGCACTATACCCAAGTCCCAGCACTATACCCCAGTCCCAGCACTATACCCCAGTCCCAGCACTATACCCCAGTCCCATCACTATACCCCATCCCTATACCCCAGTCCCAGCACTATACCCCAGTCCCAGCACTATACCCCAGCACTATACCCCAGTCCCAGCACTATACCCCAGTCCCAGCACTATACCCCAGTCCCAGCACTATACCCCAGCACTATACCCCAGTCCCATCACTATACCCCATCCCTATACCCCAGTCCCAGCACTATACCCCAGTCCCAGCACTATACCCCAGTACTATACCCCAGTCCCAGCACTATACCCCAGTCCCAGCACTATACCCCAGTCCCAGCACTATACCCCAGTCCCAGCACTATACCCCAGTCCCATCACTATACCCCATCCCTATACCCCAGTCCCAGCACTATACCCCAGTCCCAGCACTATACCCCAGCACTATACCCCAGTCCCAGCACTATACCCCAGTCCCAGCACTATACCCCAGTCCCAGCACTATACCCCAGCACTATACCCCAGTCCCATCACTATACCCCATCCCTATACCCCAGTCCCAGCACTATACCCCAGTCCCAGCACTATACCCCAGCACTATACCCCAGTCCCAGCACTATACCCCAGTCCCAGCACTATACCCCACCACTATACCCCAGTCCCAGCACTATACCCCAGTCCCAGCACTACACCCCAGTCCCATCACTATACCCCAGCACTATACCCCAGTCCCAGCACTATACCCCAGTCCCAGCACTATAACCCAGTCCCAGCACTATACCCCAGTCCCAGCACTATACCCCATCACTATACCCCAGTCCCAGCACTACACCCCAGTCCCAGCACTATACCCCATCACTATACCCCAGTCCCAGCACTATACCCCAGTCCCAGCACTATACCCCAGTCCCAGCACTATACCCCAGTCCCATCACTATACCCCAGTCCCAGCCCTATACCCCAGTCCCATCACTATACCCCAGCACTATACCCCAGTCCCAGCACTATACCCCATCACTATACCCCAGTCCCAGCACTATACCCCAGCACTATACCCCAGTCCCAGCACTATACCCCAGCACTATACCCCAGTCCCAGCACTATACCCCAGTCCCAGCACTATACCCCAGTCCCAGCACTATACCCCAGCACTATACACCACCACTATACCCCAGTCCCAGCACTATACCCCAGTCCCATCACTATACCCCAGCACTATACCCCAGTCCCAGCACTACACCCCAGTCCCATCACTATACCCCAGTCCCAGCACTATACCCCAGCACTATACCCCAGTCCCAGCACTATACCCCAGTCCCAGCACTATACCCCAGTCCCAGCACTATGCCCCAGTCCCAGCACTATACCCCAGTCCCATCACTATACCCCATCACTATACCCCAGTCCCATCACTATACCCCAGTCCCAGCACTACACCCCAGCACTATACCCCAGTCCCAGCACTATACCCCATCACTATACCCCAGTCCCAGCACTACACCCCAGTCCCATCACTATACCCCATCACTATACCCCAGTCCCAGCACTATACCCCAGTCCCAGCACTATACCCCAGTCCCAGCACTACACCCCACCACTATACCCCAGTCCCATCACTATACCCCAGTCCCAGCACTATACCCCAGTCCAAGCACTATACCCCAGTCCAAGCACTATACCCCAGTCCCAGCACTATACCCCATCACTATACCCCAGTCCCAGCACTATACCCCATCACTATACCCCAGTCCCAGCACTATACCCCAGTCCCAGCACTATACCCCAGCACTATGCCCCAGTCCAAGCATTATACCCCATCACTATACCCCAGTCCCAGCACTATACCCCAGTCCCAGCACTATACCCCAGTCCCATCACTATACCCCATCACTATGCCCCAGTCCCAGCACTATACCCCAGTCCCAGCACTATACCCCAGTCCCATCACTATGCCCCAGTCCCATCACTATACCCCAGCACTATACCCCAGTCCCAGCACTATACCCCATCACTATACCCCAGTCCCAGCACTATACCCCAGTCCCAGCACTATACCCCAGTCCCAGCACTATATCCCAGTCCCAGCACTATATCCCAGTCCCAGCACTATACCCCAGTCCCAGCACTATACCCCAGCCCCATCACTATGCCCCAGTCCCAGCACTATACCCCAGTCCCAGCACTATACCCCATCACTATACCCCAGTCCCAGCACTATACCCCAGTCCCAGCACTATACCCCAGTCCCATCACTATACCCCATCACTATACCCCAGTCCCAGCACTATACCCCAGTCCCAGCACTATATCCCAGTCCCAGCACTATATCCCAGTCCCAGCACTATACCCCAGTCCCAGCACTATACCCCAGTCCCAGCACTATACCCCAGTCCCAGCACTATACCCCAGCCCCATCACTATGCCCCAGTCCCAGCACTATACCCCAGTCCCAGCACTATACCCCAGCACTATACCCCATCACTATACCCCAGTCCCAGCACAATACCCCAGTCCCATCACTATGCCCCAGTCCCAGCACTATACCCCAGTCCCAGCACTATACCCCAGTCCCATCACTATACCCCAGTCCCATCACTATACCCCAGTCCCACCACTATACCCCAGTCCCAGCACTATACCCCAGTCCCATCACTATACCCCAGTCCCAGCACTATACCCCAGTCCCATCACTATACCCCAGTCCCACCACTATACCCCAGTCCCAGCACTATACCCCAGTCCCAGCACTATACCCCAGTCCCAGCACTATACCCCATCACTATACCCCAGTCCCAGCACTATACCCCAGTCCCAGCACTATACCCCAGTCCCAGCACTATACCCCAGTCCCAGCACTATACCCCAGTCCCAGCACTATGCCCCAGTCCCAGCACTATACCCCAGTCCCAGCATTATACCCCAGTCCCAGCACTATACCCCATCACTATGCCCCAGTCCCAGCACTATACCCCAGTCCCAGCACTATACCCCAGTCCCAGCACTATACCCCATCACTATACCCCAGTCCCATCACTATACCCCAGTCCCAGCACTATACCCCAGTCCCAGCACTATGCCCCAGTCCCAGCACTATACCCCAGTCCCATCACTATACCCCAGTCCCATCACTATACCCCAGTCCCAGCACTATACCACAGCACTATACCCCAGTCCCAGCACTATACCCCAGTCCAAGCACTATACCCCAGTCCAAGCACTATACCCCAGTCCCAGCACTATACCCCATCACTATACCCCAGTCCCAGCACTATACCCCATCACTATACCCCAGTCCCAGCACTATACCCCAGCACTATGCCCCAGTCCAAGCATTATACCCCATCACTATACCCCAGTCCCAGCACTATACCCCAGTCCCAGCACTATACCCCAGCACTATACCCCAGTCCCAGCCCTATACCCCAGTCCCAGCACTATACCCCAGTCCCATCACTATACCCCAGTCCCAGCACTATACCCCAGTCCCATCACTATACCCCATCACTATGCCCCAGTCCCAGCACTATACCCCAGTCCCAGCACTATACCCCAGTCCCATCACTATGCCCCAGTCCCATCACTATACCCCAGCACTATACCCCAGTCCCAGCACTATACCCCATCACTATACCCCAGTCCCAGCACTATACCCCAGTCCCAGCACTATACCCCAGTCCCAGCACTATATCCCAGTCCCAGCACTATATCCCAGTCCCAGCACTATACCCCAGTCCCAGCACTATACCCCAGCCCCATCACTATGCCCCAGTCCCAGCACTATACCCCAGTCCCAGCACTATACCCCATCACTATACCCCAGTCCCAGCACTATACCCCAGTCCCAGCACTATACCCCAGTCCCATCACTATACCCCATCACTATACCCCAGTCCCAGCACTATACCCCATCACTATACCCCAGTCCCAGCACTATACCCCAGTCCCAGCACTATACCCCAGTCCCAGCACTATATCCCAGTCCCAGCACTATATCCCAGTCCCAGCACTATACCCCAGTCCCAGCACTATACCCCAGTCCCAGCACTATACCCCAGTCCCAGCACTATACCCCAGTCCCAGCACTATACCCCAGCCCCATCACTATGCCCCAGTCCCAGCACTATACCCCAGTCCCAGCACTATGCCCCAGTCCCAGCACTATGCCCCAGTCCCAGCACTATACCCCAGTCCCATCACTATACCCCAGTCCCAGCACTATACCCCAATCCCAGCACTATACCCCAGTCCCAGCACTATACCCCAGTCCCAGCACTATACCCCAGCACTATACCCCATCACTATACCCCAGTCCCAGCACAATACCCCAGTCCCATCACTATGCCCCAGTCCCAGCACTATACCCCAGTCCCAGCACTATACCCCAGTCCCATCACTATACCCCAGTCCCATCACTATACCCCAGTCCCACCACTATACCCCAGTCCCAGCACTATACCCCAGTCCCATCACTATGCCCCAGCCCCATCACTATATCCCAGTCCCATCACTATACCCCAGTCCCAGCACTATACCCCAGTCCCATCACTATACCCCAGTCCCAGCACTATACCCCAGTCCCAGCACTATACCCCATCACTATACCCCAGTCCCATCACTATACCCCAGTCCCATCACTATACCCCAGTCCCATCACTATACCCCAGTCCCAGCACTATACCCCAGTCCCAGCACTATGCCCCAGTCCCAGCACTATACCCCAGTCCCATCACTATACCCCAGTCCCAGCACTATACCCCAGTCCCATCACTATACCCCAGTCCCAGCACTATACCCCAGCACTATACCCCAGTCCCATCACTATACCCCAGTCCCAGCACTATACCCCAGTCCAAGCACTATACCCCAGTCCAAGCACTATACCCCAGTCCCAGCACTATACCCCATCACTATACCCCAGTCCCAGCACTATACCCCATCACTATACCCCAGTCCCAGCACTATACCCCATCACTATACCCCAGTCCCAGCACTATACCCCAGTCCCAGCACTATACCCCAGCACTATGCCCCAGTCCAAGCATTATACCCCATCACTATACCCCAGTCCCAGCACTATACCCCAGCACTATACCCCAGTCCCATCACTATACCCCAGTCCCAGCACTATACCCCAGTCCAAGCACTATACCCCAGTCCAAGCACTATACCCCAGTCCCAGCACTATACCCCATCACTATACCCCAGTCCCAGCACTATACCCCATCACTATACCCCAGTCCCAGCACTATACCCCATCACTATACCCCAGTCCCAGCACTACACCCCAGTCCCAGCACTATACCCCAGTCCCAGCACTATACCCCAGTCCCAGCACTATACCCCAGCCCTATACCCCAGTCCCAGCCCTATACCCCATTCCCAGCACTATACCCCAGTCCCAGCACTATACCCCAGTCCCATCACTATACCCCATCACTATGCCCCAGTCCCAGCACTATACCCCAGTCCCAGCACTATACCCCAGTCCCATCACTATGCCCCAGTCCCATCACTATACCCCAGCACTATACCCCAGTCCCAGCACTATACCCCATCACTATACCCCAGTCCCAGCACTATACCCCAGTCCCATCACTATGCCCCAGCCCCATCACTATATCCCAGTCCCATCACTATACCCCAGTCCCAGCACTATACCCCAGTCCCATCACTATACCCCAGTCCCAGCACTATACCCCAGTCCCAGCACTATACCCCATCACTATACCCCAGTCCCATCACTATACCCCAGTCCCATCACTATACCCCAGTCCCATCACTATACCCCAGTCCCAGCACTATACCCCAGTCCCAGCACTATGCCCCAGTCCCAGCACTATACCCCAGTCCCATCACTATACCCCAGTCCCAGCACTATACCCCAGTCCCATCACTATACCCCAGTCCCAGCACTATACCCCAGCACTATACCCCAGTCCCAGCACTATACCCCAGTCCCAGCACTATACCCCAGTCCCATCACTATACCCCATCACTATACCCCAGTCCCAGCACTATACCCCATCACTATACCCCAGTCCCAGCACTATACCCCAGTCCCAGCACTATACCCCAGTCCCAGCACTATATCCCAGTCCCAGCACTATATCCCAGTCCCAGCACTATACCCCAGTCCCAGCACTATACCCCAGTCCCAGCACTATACCCCAGTCCCAGCACTATACCCCAGCCCCATCACTATGCCCCAGTCCCAGCACTATACCCCAGTCCCAGCACTATACCCCAGCACTATACCCCATCACTATACCCCAGTCCCAGCACAATACCCCAGTCCCATCACTATGCCCCAGTCCCAGCACTATACCCCAGTCCCAGCACTATACCCCAGTCCCATCACTATACCCCAGTCCCATCACTATACCCCAGTCCCACCACTATACCCCAGTCCCATCACTATACCCCAGTCCCAGCACTATACCCCAGTCCCATCACTATACCCCAGTCCCACCACTATACCCCAGTCCCAGCACTATACCCCAGTCCCAGCACTATACCCCAGTCCCAGCACTATACCCCATCACTATACCCCAGTCCCAGCACTATACCCCAGTCCCAGCACTATACCCCAGTCCCAGCACTATACCCCAGTCCCAGCACTATACCCCAGTCCCAGCACTATGCCCCAGTCCCAGCACTATACCCCAGTCCCAGCATTATACCCCAGTCCCAGCACTATACCCCATCACTATGCCCCAGTCCCAGCACTATACCCCAGTCCCAGCACTATACCCCAGTCCCAGCACTATACCCCATCACTATACCCCAGTCCCATCACTATACCCCAGTCCCAGCACTATACCCCAGTCCCAGCACTATGCCCCAGTCCCAGCACTATACCCCAGTCCCATCACTATACCCCAGTCCCATCACTATACCCCAGTCCCAGCACTATACCACAGCACTATACCCCAGTCCCAGCACTATACCCCAGTCCAAGCACTATACCCCAGTCCAAGCACTATACCCCAGTCCCAGCACTATACCCCATCACTATACCCCAGTCCCAGCACTATACCCCATCACTATACCCCAGTCCCAGCACTATACCCCAGCACTATGCCCCAGTCCAAGCATTATACCCCATCACTATACCCCAGTCCCAGCACTATACCCCAGTCCCAGCACTATACCCCAGCACTATACCCCAGTCCCAGCCCTATACCCCAGTCCCAGCACTATACCCCAGTCCCATCACTATACCCCAGTCCCAGCACTATACCCCAGTCCCATCACTATACCCCATCACTATGCCCCAGTCCCAGCACTATACCCCAGTCCCAGCACTATACCCCAGTCCCATCACTATGCCCCAGTCCCATCACTATACCCCAGCACTATACCCCAGTCCCAGCACTATACCCCATCACTATACCCCAGTCCCAGCACTATACCCCAGTCCCAGCACTATACCCCAGTCCCAGCACTATATCCCAGTCCCAGCACTATATCCCAGTCCCAGCACTATACCCCAGTCCCAGCACTATACCCCAGCCCCATCACTATGCCCCAGTCCCAGCACTATACCCCAGTCCCAGCACTATACCCCATCACTATACCCCAGTCCCAGCACTATACCCCAGTCCCAGCACTATACCCCAGTCCCATCACTATACCCCATCACTATACCCCAGTCCCAGCACTATACCCCATCACTATACCCCAGTCCCAGCACTATACCCCAGTCCCAGCACTATACCCCAGTCCCAGCACTATATCCCAGTCCCAGCACTATATCCCAGTCCCAGCACTATACCCCAGTCCCAGCACTATACCCCAGTCCCAGCACTATACCCCAGTCCCAGCACTATACCCCAGCCCCATCACTATGCCCCAGTCCCAGCACTATACCCCAGTCCCAGCACTATGCCCCAGTCCCAGCACTATGCCCCAGTCCCAGCACTATACCCCAGTCCCATCACTATACCCCAGTCCCAGCACTATACCCCAATCCCAGCACTATACCCCAGTCCCAGCACTATACCCCAGTCCCAGCACTATACCCCAGCACTATACCCCATCACTATACCCCAGTCCCAGCACAATACCCCAGTCCCATCACTATGCCCCAGTCCCAGCACTATACCCCAGTCCCAGCACTATACCCCAGTCCCATCACTATACCCCAGTCCCAGCACTATACCCCAGTCCCAGCACTATACCCCAGTCCCATCACTATACCCCAGTCCCATCACTATACCCCAGTCCCACCACTATACCCCAGTCCCAGCACTATACCCCAGTCCCATCACTATGCCCCAGCCCCATCACTATATCCCAGTCCCATCACTATACCCCAGTCCCAGCACTATACCCCAGTCCCATCACTATACCCCAGTCCCACCACTATACCCCAGTCCCAGCACTATACCCCAGTCCCAGCACTATACCCCAGTCCCAGCACTATACCCCATCACTATACCCCAGTCCCATCACTATACCCCAGTCCCATCACTATACCCCAGTCCCATCACTATACCCCAGTCCCATCACTATACCCCAGTCCCAGCACTATACCCCAGTCCCAGCACTATGCCCCAGTCCCAGCACTATACCCCAGTCCCATCACTATACCCCAGTCCCAGCACTATACCCCAGTCCCATCACTATACCCCAGTCCCAGCACTATACCCCAGCACTATACCCCAGTCCCAGCACTATACCCCAGTCCCAGCACTATACCCCAGTCCCAGCACTATACCCCAGTCCCAGCACTATACCCCAGTCCCAGCACTATACCCCAGTCCCAGCACTATACCCCAGTCCCAGCACTATACCCCAGCACCAGCACTATACCCCAGCACTATACCCCAGTCCCAGCACTATACCCCAGTCCCATCACTATACCCCAGTCCCAGCACTATACCCCAGTCCCAGCACTATACCCCAGTCCCATCACTATACCCCAGTCCCATCACTATACCCCAGTCCCATCACTATACCCCAGTCCCAGCACTATACCCCAGTCCCAGCACTATACCCCAGTCCCAGCACTACACCCCAGCACTATACCCCAGTCCCAGCACTATACCCCAGTCCCAGCACTATACCCCAGTCCCACCACTATACCCCAGCACTATACCCCAGTCCCAGCACTATACCCCAGCACTATACCCCAGTCCCAGCACTACACCCCAGTCCCATCACTATACCCCAGTCCCATCACTATACCCCAGTCCCAGCACTATACCCCAGTCCCATCACTATACCCCAGTCCCATCACTATACCCCAGTCCCAGCACTATACCCCAGTCCCAGCACTATACCCCAGTCCCAGCACTATACCCCAGTCCCAGCACTATACCCCAGTCCCAGCACTATACCCCAGTCCCAGCACTATACCCCAGTCCCAGCACTACACCCCAGCACTATACCCCAGTCCCAGCCCTATACCCCATCACTATACCCCAGTCCCAGCACTATACCCCAGCACTATACCCCAGTCCCAGCACTATACCCCAGTCCCAGCACTATACCCCAGTCCCAGCACTATACCCCAGTCCCAGCACTATACCCCAGTCCCAGCACTATACCCCATCACTATACCCCAGTCCCATCACTATACCCCAGCACTATACCCCAGTCCCAGCACTATACCCCATCACTATACCCCAGTCCCATCACTATACCCCATCACTATGCCCCAGTCCCAGCACTATACCCCAGTCCCATCACTATACCCCAGTCCCAGCACTACACCCCAGCACTATACCCCAGTCCCATCACTATACCCCAGTCCCAGCACTATACCCCAGCACTATACCCCAGTCCCAGCATTATACCCCAGTCCCAGCACTATACCCCAGTCCCAGCACTATACCCCAGTCCCAGCACTATGGCCCAGCACTATACCCCAGTCCCAGCACTATACCCCAGTCCCAGCACTATACCCCAGCACTATACCCCAGTCCCAGCATTATACCCCAGTCCCAGCACTATACCCCAGTCCCAGCACTATACCCCAGTCCCATCACTATACCCCAGCACTATACCCCAGTCCCAGCACTATACCCCAGTCCCATCACTATACCCCAGTCCCAGCATTATACCCCAGTCCCAGCACTACACCCCAGTCCCAGCACTATACCCCAGTCCCAGCACTATACCCCAGTCCCAGCACTATGGCCCAGCACTATACCCCAGTCCCAGCACTATGGCCCAGCACTATACCCCAGTCCCAGCATTATACCCCAGTCCCAGCACTATACCCCAGTCCCAGCACTATACCCCAGTCCCACCACTATACCCCAGTCCCACCACTATACCCCATCACTATACCCCAGTCCCAGCACTATACCCCAGTCCCATCACTATACCCCAGTCCCAGCACTATACCCCAGCACTATACCCCAGTCCCAGCACTATACCCCAGTCCCAGCACTATACCCCAGTCCCAGCACTATACCCCAGTCCCAGCACTATACCCCAGTCCCAGCACTATACCCCATCACTATATCCCATCACTATACCCCAGTCCCATCACTATACCCCAGTCCCACCACTATACCCCAGTCCCAGCACTATACCCCAGTCCCAGCACTACACCCCATCACTATACCCCAGTCCCAGCACTATAGCCCAGCACTATACCCCAGTCCCAGCACTATACCCCAGTCCCAGCACTATACCCCAGTCCCAGCACTATACCCCATCACTATACCCCAGTCCCAGCACTATGCCCCATCACTATACCCCAGTCCCAGCACTATACCCCAGCACTATACCCCAGTCCCAGCACTATACCCCAGTCCCATCACTATACCCCAGCACTATACCCCAGTCCCAGCACTATACCCCAGTCCCAGCACTATACCCCAGTCCCAGCACTATACCCCAGCACTATACCCCAGTCCCAGCACTATACCCCAGTCCCAGCACTACACCCCATCACTATACCCCAGTCCCATCACTATACCCCAGTCCCAGCACTATACCCCAGCACTATACCCCAGTCCCAGCACTATACCCCAGTCCCAGCACTATACCCCAGTCCCAGCACTATACCCCAGCACTATACCCCAGTCCCAGCACTATACCCCAGTCCCAGCATTATACCCCAGTCCCATCACTATACCCCAGTCCCAGCACTATACCCCATCACTATACCCCAGTCCCATCACTATACCCCAGTCCCAGCACTATACCCCATCACTATACCCCAGTCCCATCACTATACCCCATCACTATACCCCATCACTATACCCCAGTCCCATCACTATATCCCAGTCCCAGCACTATGCCCCAGTCCCAGCACTATACCCCAGTCCCAGCACTATACCCCAGTCCCAGCACTATACCCCAGTCCCAGCACTATACCCCAGTCCCAGCACTATACCCCAGTCCCACCACTATACCCCAGTCCCACCACTATACCCCAGTCCCAGCCCTATGCCCCAGCCCCAGCACTATACCCCAGTCCCATCACTATACCCCAGTCCCAGCACTATACCCCAGTCCCAGCACTATACCCCAGTCCCAGCACTATACCCCAGTCCCATCACTATACCCCATCACTATACCCCAGTCCCAGCACTATACCCCAGTCCCAGCACTACACCCCATCACTATACCCCAGTCCCATCACTATACCCCAGTCCCATCACTATACCCCAGTCCCAGCACTATGCCCCAGTCCCAGCACTATACCCCAGTCCCAGCACTATACCCCAGTCCCAGCACTATACCCCAGTCCCAGCACTATACCCCAGTCCCAGCACTATACCCCAGTCCCAGCACTATACCCCAGCACTATACCCCAGTCCCATCACTATACCCCAGTCCCACCACTATACCCCAGTCCCATCACTATACCCCAGTCCCACCACTATACCCCAGTCCCATCACTATACCCCAGCACTACACCCCAGTCCCAGCACTATACCCCAGCACTATACCCCAGTCCCAGCACTATACCCCAGTCCCAGCACTATACCCCAGTCCCAGCACTATACCCCAGTCCCATCACTATACCCCAGTCCCAGCACTATACCCCAGTCCCATCACTATACCCCATCACTATACCCCATCACTATACCCCAGTCCCATCACTATACCCCAGTCCCAGCACTATACCCCAGTCCCAGCACTACACCCCAGTCCCAGCACTACACCCCATTCCCAGCACTATACCCCAGTCCCAGCACTATACCCCAGTCCCAGCACTATACCCCAGTCCCAGCACTATACCCCAATCCCAGCACTATACCCCAGTCCCAGCACTATACCCCAGTCCCAGCACTACACCCCAGTCCCAGCACTACACCCCAGTCCCAGCACTATACCCCATCACTATACCCCAGTCCCAGCACTATACCCCAGTCCCAGCACTATACCCCAGTCCCAGCACTATACCCCAGTCCCAGCACTATACCCCAGTCCCAGCACTATACCCCAGTCCCATCACTATACCCCATCCCTATACCCCAGTCCCAGCACTATACCCCAGTCCCAGCACTATACCCCAGCACTATACCCCAGTCCCAGCACTATACCCCAGTCCCAGCACTATACCCCAGTCCCAGCACTATACCCCAGCACTATACCCCAGTCCCATCACTATACCCCATCCCTATACCCCAGTCCCAGCACTATACCCCAGTCCCAGCACTATACCCCAGTACTATACCCCAGTCCCAGCACTATACCCCAGTCCCAGCACTATACCCCAGTCCCAGCACTATACCCCAGTCCCAGCACTATACCCCAGTCCCATCACTATACCCCATCCCTATACCCCAGTCCCAGCACTATACCCCAGTCCCAGCACTATACCCCAGCACTATACCCCAGTCCCAGCACTATACCCCAGTCCCAGCACTATACCCCAGTCCCAGCACTATACCCCAGCACTATACCCCAGTCCCATCACTATACCCCATCCCTATACCCCAGTCCCAGCACTATACCCCAGTCCCAGCACTATACCCCAGCACTATACCCCAGTCCCAGCACTATACCCCAGTCCCAGCACTATACCCCAGTCCCAGCACTATACCCCAGCACTATACCCCAGTCCCAGCACTATACCCCAGTCCCAGCACTACACCCCAGTCCCATCACTATACCCCAGCACTATACCCCAGTCCCAGCACTATACCCCAGTCCCAGCACTATACCCCAGTCCCAGCACTATACCCCAGTCCCAGCACTATACCCCATCACTACACCCCAGTCCCAGCACTATACCCCATCACTATAACCCAGTCCCAGCACTATACCCCAGTCCCAGCACTATACCCCAGTCCCAGCACTATACCCCAGTCCCATCACTATACCCCAGTCCCAGCCCTATACCCCAGTCCCATCACTATACCCCAGCACTATACCCCAGTCCCAGCACTATACCCCATCACTATACCCCAGTCCCAGCACTATACCCCATCACTATACCCCAGTCCCAGCACTATACCCCAGTCCCAGCACTATACCCCAGCACTATACCCCAGTCCCAGCACTATACCCCAGTCCCAGCACTATACCCCAGTCCCAGCACTATACCCCAGCACTATACACCACCACTATACCCCAGTCCCAGCACTATACCCCAGTCCCATCACTATACCCCAGCACTATACCCCAGTCCCAGCACTACACCCCAGTCCCATCACTATACCCCAGTCCCAGCACTATACCCCAGCACTATACCCCAGTCCCAGCACTATACCCCAGTCCCAGCACTATGCCCCAGTCCCAGCACTATACCCCAGTCCCATCACTATACCCCATCACTATACCCCAGTCCCATCACTATACCCCAGTCCCAGCACTATACCCCAGTCCCAGCACTACACCCCAGCACTATACCCCAGTCCCAGCACTATACCCCATCACTATACCCCAGTCCCAGCACTACACCCCAGTCCCATCACTATACCCCATCACTATACCCCAGTCCCAGCACTATACCCCAGTCCCAGCACTATACCCCAGTCCCAGCACTATACCCCAGTCCCAGCACTACACCCCACCACTATACCCCAGTCCCATCACTATACCCCAGTCCCAGCACTATACCCCAGTCCCAGCACTACACCCCAGTCCCAGCACTACACCCCAGTCCCATCACTATACCCCAGTCCCATCACTATACCCCAGTCCCAGCACTATACCCCAGTCCCAGCACTATACCCCAGTCCCAGCACTATACCCCAGTCCCAGCACTATACCCCAGTCCCATCACTATACCCCAGTCCCAGCACTATACCCCAGCACTATACCCCAGTCCCAGCACTATACCCCAGTCCCAGCACTATACCCCAGTCCCAGCACTATGCCCCAGTCCCAGCACTATACCCCAGTCCCATCACTATACCCCATCACTATACCCCAGTCCCAGCACTATACCCCAGTCCCAGCACTATACCCCAGTCCCATCACTATACCCCAGCACTATACCCCAGTCCCAGCACTATACCCCAGTCCCAGCACTATACCCCAGCACTATACCCCAGTCCCAGCACTATACCCCAGTCCCAGCACTACACCCCAGCACTATACCCCAGCACTATACCCCAGTCCCAGCACTATACCCCAGTCCCAGCACTACACCCCAGCACTATACCCCAGTCCCATCACTATACCCCAGTCCCAGCACTATACCCCAGTCCCACCACTATACCCCAGTCCCATCACTATACCCCAGTCCCAGCACTATACCCCAGCACTATACCCCAGTCCCATCACTATACCCCAGTCCCAGCACTATACCCCAGTCCCACCACTATACCCCAGTCCCATCACTATACCCCAGTCCCAGCACTATACCCCAGTCCCAGCACTATACCCCAGTCCCAGCACTACACCCCAGCACTATACCCCAGTCCCATCACTATACCCCAGCACTATACCCCAGTCCCACCACTATACCCCAGCACTATACCCCAGTCCCAGCACTATACCCCAGTCCCAGCACTACACCCCAGCACTATACCCCAGTCCCACCACTATACCCCAGCACTATACCCCAGTCCCAGCACTATACCCCAGTCCCAGCACTATACCCCAGTCCCAGCACTATACCCCAGTCCCAGCACTATACCCCATCACTATACCCCAGTCCCAGCACTACACCCCAGTCCCAGCACTATACCCCATCACTATACCCCAGTCCCAGCACTATACCCCAGTCCCAGCACTACACCCCAGTCCCAGCACTATACCCCATCACTATACCCCAGTCCCAGCACTATACCCCAGTCCCAGCACTATACCCCAGTCCCACCACTATACCCCAGTCCCAGCACTATACCCCAGTCCCAGCACTATACCCCAGTCCCAGCACTATACCCCAGTCCCAGCACTATACCCCAGTCCCAGCACTACACCCCAGTCCCATCACTATACCCCAGTCCCAGCACTATACCCCAGTCCCAGCACTATACCCCAGTCCCAGCACTATACCCCAGTCCCATCACTATACCCCAGTCCCAGCACTATACCCCAGTCCCATCACTATACCCCAGTCCCACCACTATACCCCAGTCCCAGCACTATACCCCAGTCCCATCACTATACCCCAGTCCCAGCACTATACCCCAGTCCCAGCACTATGCCCCATCACTATACCCCAGTCCCATCACTATACCCCAGTCCCACCACTATACCCCAGTCCCATCACTATACCCCAGTCCCATCACTATACCCCAGTCCCACCACTATACCCCAGTCCCACCACTATACCCCAGTCCCATCACTATACCCCAGTCCCAGCACTATACCCCAGTCCCACCACTATACCCCAGTCCCATCACTATACCCCAGTCCCAGCACTACACCCCAGTCCCAGCACTATACCCCAGTCCCAGCACTACACCCCAGCACTATACCCCATCACTATACCCCAGTCCCAGCACTATACCCCAGTCCCAGCACTATACCCCAGCACTACACCCCAGTCCCAGCACTATACCCCATCACTATACCCCAGTCCCAGCACTATACCCCAGCACTATACCCCAGTCCCAGCACTATACCCCAGTCCCAGCACTATACCCCAGTCCCATCACTATACCCCAGTCCCACCACTATACCCCAGTCCCAGCACTATACCCCAGTCCCAGCACTATACCCCAGTCCCATCACTATACCCCAGTCCCACCACTATACCCCAGTCCCATCACTATACCCCAGTCCCAGCACTATACCCCAGTCCCAGCACTACACCCCAGTCCCAGCACTATACCCCAGTCCCATCACTATACCCCAGTCCCATCACTATACCCCAGTCCCATCACTATACCCCAGTCCCATCACTATACCCCAGTCCCAGCACTATACCCCAGTCCCAGCACTATACCCCAGCACTATACCCCAGTCCCAGCACTACACCCCAGTCCCATCACTATACCCCAGTCCCAGCACTATACCCCAGCACTATACCCCAGTCCCAGCACTATACCCCAGTCCCAGCACTATACCCCAGTCCCAGCACTATGCCCCAGTCCCAGCACTATGCCCCAGTCCCATCACTATACCCCATCACTATACCCCAGTCCCATCACTATACCCCATCACTATACCCCAGTCCCAGCACTATACCCCAGTCCCAGCACTATACCCCAGTCCCAGCACTATACCCCAGTCCCAGCACTATACCCCAGTCCCAGCACTATACCCCATCACTATACCCCAGTCCCAGCACTATACCCCATCACTATACCCCAGTCCCAGCACTATACCCCAGTCCCATCACTATACCCCAGTCCCAGCACTATACCCCAGTCCCAGCACTATACCCCATCACTATACCCCAGTCCCAGCCCTATACCCCAGTCCCATCACTATACCCCAGTCCCAGCACTATACCCCAGTCCCAGCACTATACCCCAGTCCCAGCACTATACCCCATCACTACACCCCAGCACTATACCCCAGTCCCAGCACTATACCCCATCACTATACCCCAGTCCCAGCACTATACCCCAGTCCCAGCACTATACCCCAGTCCCAGCACTATACCCCAGTCCCAGCACTATACCCCAGTCCCAGCACTATACCCCATCACTATACCCCAGTCCCAGCACTATACCCCAGTCCCAGCACTATACCCCATCACTATACCCCAGTCCCAGCACTATACCCCAGTCCCAGCACTATACCCCAGCACTATACCCCAGTCCCATCACTATACCCCAGTCCCAGCACTATACCCCAGTCCCAGCACTATACCCCAGTCCCAGCACTATACCCCAGCACTATACCCCAGTCCCATCACTATACCCCAGTCCCAGCACTATACCCCAGTCCCATCACTATACCCCATCACTATACCCCAGTCCCAGCACTATACCCCAGTCCCAGCACTATACCCCAGCACTATACCCCAGTCCCAGCACTATACCCCAGTCCCAGCACTATACCCCAGTCCCAGCACTATACCCCAGCACTATACCCCAGTCCCATCACTATACCCCAGTCCCAGCACTATACCCCAGTCCCATCACTATACCCCAGCACTATACCCCAGTCCCAGCACTATACCCCAGCACTATACCCCAGTCCCATCACTATACCCCAGCACTATACCCCAGTCCCAGCACTATACCCCAGTCCCAGCACTATACCCCAGTCCCAGCACTATACCCCAGCACTATACCCCAGTCCCAGCACTATACCCCAGTCCCACCACTATACCCCAGTCCCAGCACTACACCCCATCACTACACCCCAGCACTATACCCCAGTCCCAGCACTATACCCCATCACTATACCCCAGTCCCAGCACTATACCCCAGTCCCAGCACTATACCCCATCACTATACCCCAGTCCCAGCACTATACCCCAGTCCCAGCACTATACCCCAGCACTATACCCCAGTCCCATCACTATACCCCAGTCCCAGCACTATACCCCAGTCCCAGCACTATACCCCAGTCCCAGCACTATACCCCAGCACTATACCCCAGTCCCATCACTATACCCCAGTCCCAGCAATATACCCCAGTCCCATCACTATACCCCATCACTATACCCCAGTCCCAGCACTATACCCCAGTCCCAGCACTATACCCCAGCACTATACCCCAGTCCCAGCACTATACCCCAGTCCCAGCACTATACCCCAGTCCCAGCACTATACCCCAGTCCCATCACTATACCCCAGTCCCAGCACTATACCCCAGTCCCATCACTATACCCCAGTCCCAGCACTATACCCCAGTCCCACCACTATACCCCAGTCCCAGCACTATACCCCATCACTATACCCCAGTCCCAGCACTATACCCCAGTCCCATCACTATACCCCAGTCCCATCACTATACCCCAGTCCCAGCACTACACCCCAGTCCCAGCACTATACCCCAGTCCCAGCACTATACCCCAGTCCCAGCACTATACCCCATCACTATACCCCAGTCCCAGCACTATGCCCCAGTCCAAGCATTATACCCCAGTCCCAGCACTATACCCCAGTCCCAGCACTATACCCCATCACTATACCCCAGTCCCAGCACTACACCCCAGTCCCAGCACTATACCCCAGTCCCAGCACTATACCCCAGTCCCAGCACTATACCCCAGTCCCAGCACTATACCCCATCACTATACCCCAGTCCCATCACTATACCCCAGTCCCAGCACTATGCCCCAGTCCCAGCACTATACCCCAGTCCCAGCACTATATCCCAGTCCCAGCACTATACCCCAGTCCCAGCACTATGCCCCATCACTATACCCCAGTCCCAGCACTATACCCCATCACTATACCCCAGTCCCATCACTATACCCCAGTCCCATCACTATACCCCAGTCCCATCACTATACCCCAGTCCCAGCACTATACCCCAGCACTATACCCCAGTCCCAGCACTATACCCCAGCACTATACCCCAGTCCCAGCACTATGGCCCAGTCCCAGCACTATACCCCAGTCCCAGCACTATACCCCAGTCCCAGCACTATACCCCAGTCCCATCACTATACCCCAGTCCCATCACTATACCCCATCACTATACCCCAGTCCCAGCACTATACCCCATCACTATACCCCAGTCCCAGCACTATACCCCATCACTATACCCCAGTCCCATCACTATACCCCATCACTATACCCCAGTCCCAGCACTATACCCCAGCACTATACCCCAGTCCCATCACTATACCCCATCACTATACCCCAGTCCCAGCACTATACCCCAGCACTATACCCCAGTCCCATCACTATACCCCAGTCCCAGCACTATACCCCAGTCCCAGCACTATACCCCAGTCCCATCACTATACCCCAGTCCCAGCACTATGCCCCATCACTATACCCCAGTCCCATCACTATATCCCAGTCCCAGCACTATACCCCAGTCCCATCACTATACCCCAGTCCCATCACTATACCCCAGTCCCAGCACTATACCCCAGTCCCATCACTATACCCCAGTCCCATCACTATACCCCAGTCCCATCACTATACCCCAGTCCCATCACTATACCCCAGTCCCAGCACTATACCCCAGTCCCAGCACTATACCCCAGTCCCAGCACTATACCCCAGTCCCAGCACTATACCCCATCACTATACCCCAGTCCCATCACTATACCCCAGTCCCATCACTATACCCCAGTCCCATCACTATACCCCAGTCCCAGCACTATACCCCAGTCCCAGCACTATACCCCATCACTATACCCCAGCCCCAGTCCTATACCCCAGCCCTATACCCCAGCCCCAGCCCTATACCCCAGCCCCAGCCCTATGCCCCAGCCCTATACCCCAGCCCTATGCCCCAGCCCTATACCCCAGCCCACGCCCCTGCCCTATACCCCAGCCCTATACCCCAGCCCACGCCCCAGCCCTATACCCCAGCCCTATACCCCAGCCCACGCCCCAGCCCTATACCCCAGCCCACGCCTTATACCCCAGCCCTATGCCCCAGCCCTATGCCCCAGCCCTATACCCCAGCCCACGCCCCAGCCCTATGCCCCAGCCCTATGCCCCAGCCCTATACCCCAGCCCACGCCCCAGCCCTATACCCCAGTCCACGCCCCAGCCCACGCCCCAGCCCTATACCCCAGTCCAAGCCCCAGCCCTATACCCCAGTCCACGCCCCAGCCCTATACCCCAGCCCCACGCCCCAGCCCTATACCCCAGCCCCAGCCCTATACCCCAGACTCTTAGTTCTGGGGCTATGTACCCAGGCTATAGCTGGGCAAGCCTGGTCGTCCAGGCAACCTGCCATCTTCGAGAGAATAAAGACATTTTAAAGTACATGCTTAGTTTTCATTCATTAATATCACAGTAGTACAATCAACTAGTCTTTGTTTTCTCCACTGAACAAATAACTTAAGAGGCAAAACAGTATTGTCCTGGACAGGGCTCAATAGCCTGTGATGGCTCTGCCCATTTACATTTACGTCATTTAGCAGACGCTCTTATCCAGAGCCACTTACAAATTGGTGCATTCACCTTATAGCCAGTGGGATAACCACTTTACAATATATATATATATATATATATATATATATATATATATATATATATATATATATACAGCTGTAGTGTTAAGATGAGCTGGACATAAGATGGACCTTTCAGATTGTTTTCGTATACTTTGTATTTTAAATATATTTTTTATATCAAGCAATGAGTGACTAGTTTTATAACATAACTGATTTCCTGAATGTGTTGCTATATCATTTCTAACAGCAGTTCATATTGAGTTGGTGTGTTTTGGTTTATTGCACATCAGAGAAGCATGAAATATAAAACTGAATGGAGACTGTTTTATTTGCCTTCTAACCGGGACCATCTGTGAGGTGTAAAAGTTAAAGCACAGCCCTGATATTAAAGAGGCTTTTTGAACCCCAGTCTTCTCAGTGCTTTACTAGACAGCTTTCTACTATTCATTTCATGTTGTGAGATGTACTGTTCTCTGGAGCTTTATTGGGGTTTCAGAGGTTTGTTTTCAGAGTCACCCAGGAGAATGTTATTGGAAACATTGGTTTCCTCATGTTGACTCATTTCTGGGAACTGTGGTTCTGTTGACCTGTTGCGTCACAGGGCTGAAGGAGGGGCCGGGCCGGGGTCTGCTTCATTCATCCTCCAGAGAGAACTCCTGCAGTCAAGCTCTGAACAAGATGATAGTTGGACACAGGCTGCCTTGGAAAGTACCTGGGGGTGTGGTGGTGTTAGTTCCCCACGTGGGCCTCTGTGGCGAAACAGATCAACCTGGCAGATTTCCCAATATGGTGCTGTGTTCCACCAACACAGAGCACTGAAACACTGGGACATAGTGCTGGGACTGGGGTATAGTGCTGGGACTGGGGTATAGTGCTGGGACTGGGGTATAGGGCTGGGACTGGGGTATAGGGATGGGGTATAGTGCTGGGACTGGGGTATAGTGCTGGGACTGGGGTATAGTGCTGGGACTGGGGTATAGTGCTGGGACTGGGGTATAGGGCTGGGGGTATAGTGCTGGGACTGGGGTATAGTGATGGGGTATAGTGCTGGGACTGGGGTATAGTGCTGGGACTGGGGTATAGTGATGGGACTGGGGTATAGTGCTGGGACTGGGGTATAGGGCTGGGACTGGGGTATAGGGATGGGGTATAGTGCTGGGACTGGGGTATAGTGCTGGGACTGGGGTATAGTGCTGGGACTGGGGTATAGTGCTGGGACTGGGGTATAGTGCTGGGACTGGGGTATAGGGCTGGGGGTATAGTGCTGGGACTGGGGTATAGTGATGGGGTATAGTGCTGGGACTGGGGTATAGTGCTGGGACTGGGGTATAGTGATGGGACTGGGGTATAGTGATGGGACTGGGGTATAGTGATGGGACTGGGGTATAGTGATGGGGTATAGTGCTGGGACTGGGGTATAGTGCTGGGACTGGGGTATAGTGCTGGGACTGGGGTATAGTGCTGGGACTGGGGTATAGTGCTGGGACTGGGGTATAGTGATGGGGTATAGTGCTGGGACTGGGGTATAGTGCTGGGACTGGGGTATAGTGCTGGGACTGGGGTATAGTGCTGGGACTGGGGTATAGTGATGGGGTATAGTGATGGGACTGGGGTATAGTGATGGGGTATAGTGCTGGGACTGGGGTGTAGTGCTGGGGCTGGGGTATAGTGATGGGACTGGGGTATAGTGATGGGACTGGGGTATAGGGCTGGGACTGGGGTATAGGGCTGGGACTGGGGTATAGGGCTGGGACTGGGGTATAGTGCTGGGACTGGGGTATAGTGCTGGGACTGGGGTATAGTGATGGGACTGGGGTATAGTGCTGGGACTGGGGTATAGGGCTGGGACTGGGGTATAGGGATGGGGTATAGTGCTGGGACTGGGGTATAGTGCTGGGACTGGGGTATAGTGCTGGGACTGGGGTATAGTGCTGGGACTGGGGTATAGGGCTGGGGGTATAGTGCTGGGACTGGGGTATAGTGATGGGGTATAGTGCTGGGACTGGGGTATAGTGCTGGGACTGGGGTATAGTGATGGGACTGGGGTATAGTGATGGGACTGGGGTATAGTGATGGGACTGGGGTATAGTGATGGGGTATAGTGCTGGGACTGGGGTATAGTGCTGGGACTGGGGTATAGTGCTGGGACTGGGGTATAGTGCTGGGACTGGGGTATAGTGATGGGGTATAGTGCTGGGACTGGGGTATAGTGCTGGGACTGGGGTATAGTGCTGGGACTGGGGTATAGTGATGGGGTATAGTGATGGGACTGGGGTATAGTGATGGGGTATAGTGCTGGGACTGGGGTGTAGTGCTGGGGCTGGGGTATAGTGATGGGGTATAGTGCTGGGACTGGGGTATAGTGATGGGGCTGGGGTATAGTGCTGGGACTGGGGTATAGTGATGGGGCTGGGGTATAGTGCTGGGACTGGGGTATAGTGCTGGGACTGGGGTATAGTGATGGGACTGGGGTATAGTGCTGGGACTGGGGTATAGTGATGGGACTGGGGTATAGGGCTGGGACTGGGGTATAGTGCTGGGACTGGGGTATAGTGCTGGGACTGGGGTATAGTGCTGGGACTGGGGTATAGTGATGGGGTATAGTGCTGGGACTGGGGTATAGTGCTGGGGTATAGTGCTGGGACTGGGGTATAGTGATGGGACTGGGGTATAGGGCTGGGACTGGGGTATAGTGCTGGGACTGGGGTATAGTGCTGGGACTGGGGTATAGTGCTGGGACTGGGGTATAGTGATGGGGTATAGTGCTGGGACTGGGGTATAGTCATAGGAAACTATGGCGGAAACATTATGTACAAATAAAGATAAGATCAGGGCAAACAGCCCCCCCAACTAACAATCAACAACAACAACATGTTCCAGTCTCCATGGAGACAGAACAAACAGAGCTGAAGTAATAGTATGGAATGTCTTCAACATGCATTCGGAGGACCTTGGTGAAACCACCCTGCTGGACCAAACACGAGGTGTACCATAACCTGCTGGACCAAACATGTTCATTTCCCAATTTATTTGCTACAGATTGTCCTGAAAATATACACCAGCTTCTAGGAGAGGACCTTGGTGAAACCACCCTGCAGCACTACTCAGAAGCACTTGCCCTGCTCTCCCATCTGCCAGGAGCCTCAGGAATGTAGCAGTAATGACTCACACACGTTCTCCAGCTGAGCTCTTACACATATAAACTAAACACTTTCTTTCATAAACAAGCCCTGCCACCTCCTCAACCTCCCCCCAATCCTCTCCACTCTTCCCCCTCTCACTAAACTCACCTTTCTTCCCCTCCCATGTGAGGAGTATCCCAGAGGAGCAGGCAGGGTCAGGGTTAGGAACAGGGAGGCAGGGGAGCAGACAGGGTCAGGGAGACAGGGTCAGGGTTAGGAACAGGGAGGCAGGGGCAGGGGCAGGGGCAGGGTCAGGGTCAGGGTCAGGGAGACAGGGTCAGGGTTAGGAACAGGGAGACAGGGTCAGGGTTAGGAACAGGGAGACAGGGTCAGGGTTAGGAACAGGGAGACAGGGTCAGGGTTAGGAACAGGGAGACAGGGTCAGGGTTAGGAACAGGGAGACAGGGTCAGGGTTAGGAACAGGGAGACAGGGTCAGGGTTAGGAACAGGGAGACAGGGTCAGGGTTAGGAACAGGGAGACAGGGTCAGGGTTAGGAACAGGGAGACAGGGTCAGGGTTAGGAACAGGGAGACAGGGTCAGGGTTAGGAACAGGGAGACAGGGTCAGGGTTAGGAACAGGGAGACAGGGTCAGGGTTAGGAACAGGGAGACAGGGTCAGGGTTAGGAACAGGGAGACAGGGTCAGGGTTAGGAACAGGGAGACAGGGTCAGGGTTAGGAACAGGGAGACAGGGTCAGGGTTAGGAACAGGGAGACAGGGTCAGGGTTAGGAACAGGGAGACAGGGTCAGGGTTAGGAACAGGGAGACAGGGTCAGGGTTAGGAACAGGGAGACAGGGTCAGGGAGGCAGGGTCATGGTTAGGGTTAGGGAGGCAGGGTCAGGGTTAGGGTTAGGAACAGGGAGGCAGGGTTAGGAACAGGGAGGCAGGGGCAGGGTCAGGGTCAGGGAGGCAGGGTCAGGGTCAGGGTCAGGGAGGCAGGGTCAGGGTCAGGGTCAGGGAGGCAGGGGAGCACGAGCGTCAGGGAGACAGGGTCAGGGTCAGGGTCAGGGTTAGGGAGGCAGGGTCAGGGAGGCAGGGTCATGGTTATGGTTAGGGAAGCAGACAGGGTCAGGGGGTCAGGGTTAGGAACAGGGAGACAGGGTCAGGGTTAGGGAGACAGGGTTACGGAGACAGGGTTAGGGAGGCGGAGGCAGGGTCAGGGTCAGGGTCAGGGTTAGGAACAGGGAGGCAGGGTCAGGGTCGCAGGGTCAGGGTTAGGGTTAGGGTTAGGGTTAGGGAGGCAGGGGATCACGAGGGTCAGGGAGGCAGGGTCAGGGTCAGGGAGGCAGGGTCAGGGTCAGGGAGGCAGGGTCAGGGAGGCAGGGTCAGGGAGGCAGGGTCAGGATTAGGGAGGCAGGGAGGGAGGGAGGGAGGGAGGGAGGGAGGCAGGGAGGGAGGGAGGGAGGGAGGCAGGGAGGGAGGGAGGGAGGGAGGCAGGGAGGGAGGGAGGGAGGGAGGGAGGGAGGCAGGGAGGGAGGCAGGGAGGGAGGGAGGGAGGCAGGGAGGGAGGGAGGGAGGCAGGGAGGGAGGGAGGGAGGGAGGCAGGCAGGCAGGCAGGGAGGCAGGGAGGCAGGGAGGCAGGGAGGCAGGGAGGGAGGGAGGGAGGGGAGCAGATAGGCTGCCCTGCCTGTTTGCTCCCCTAGCTTTCTGCCCCCCTGCCCCCTAGCTTTCTGCTACCCTGCCCCCTAGCTTTCTGCTCCCCTGCTCCCTAGCTTTCTGCTCCCCTGCCCCCTAGCTTTCTGCTACCCTGCCCCCTAGCTTTCTGCTACCCTGCCCCCTAGCTTTCTGCTCTGCTGCTCCCCTGCCTTTCTGCCCCCCTGCCCATCTGCTCCCCTGCCCCCTAGCTTTCTGCCCCCCTGCTCCCCTGCTCCCCTGCCCCCTAGCTTTCTGCTCCGCTGCTCCCCTGCCCCCTAGCTTTCTGCCCCCCTGCCCACCTGCTCCCCTGCTCCCCAGCTTTCTGCCCCCCTGCCCACCTGCTCCCCTGCCCCCTAGCTTTCTGCTACCCTGCCCTCTAGCTTTCTGCTCCCCTGCCCCCTAGCTTTCTGCTACCCTGCCCCTAGCTTTCTGCTCCCCTGCTCCCCTGCCCCCTAGCTTTCTGCCCCCCTGCCCACCTGCTCCCCTGCTCCCCTGCCCCCTAGCTTTCTGCTCCCCTGCCCCCTAGCTTTCTGCTACCCTGCCCCCTAGCTTTCTGCTCCCCTGCTCCCCTGCCCCCTAGCTTTCTGCTACCCTGCCCCCTAGCTTTCTGCTCCCCTGCCCCCTAGCTTTCTGCTCCCCTGCTCCCCTGCCCCCTAGCTTTCTGCCCCCCTGCCCACCTGTCCCCTGCTCCCCTGCCCCCTAGCTTTCTGCTCCCCTGCCCCCTAGCTTTCTGCTCTTTCTGCTACCCTGCCCCCTAGCTTTCTGCTCCCCTGCCCCCTAGCTTTCTGCTCCCCTGCCCCCTAGCTTTCTGCTCCCCTGCCCCCTAGCTTTCTGCTCCCCTGCCCCCTGCCCCCCTGCTCCCCTGCCCCCTACCTTTCTGCCCCCCTGCTACCCTGCCCCCTAGCTTTCTGCTACCCTGCCCCCTAGCTTTCTGCTCCCCTGCCCCCTAGCTTTCTGCTACCCTGCCCCCTAGCTTTCTGCTCCCCTGCTCCCCTGCCCCCTAGCTTTCTGCTACCCTGCCCCATAGCTTTCTGCTCCCCTGCTCCCCTGCCCCCTAGCTTTCTGCTACCCTGCCCCCTAGCTTTCTGCCCCCCTGCCCACCTAATCCCCTGCTACCCTGCCCCCTAGCTTTCTGCTCCCCTGCCCCCTAGCTTTCTGCTCCCCTGCCCCCTAGCTTTCTGCTCCCTAGCTTTCTGCTCCCCTGCCCCCTAGCTTTCTGCTACCCTGCCCCCTAGCTTTCTGCTACCCTGCCCCCTAGCTTTCTGCTCCCCTGCTCCCCTGCCCCCTAGCTTTCTGCTACCCTGCCCCCTAGCTTTCCGCTCCCCTGCTCCCCTAGCTTTCTGTTCTCCTGCTCCCCTAGCTTTCTGTTCCCCTGCCCCCTAGCTTTCTGCTCCCCTGCTCCCCTGCCCCCTAGCTTTCTGCTCCCCTGCCCCCTAGCTTTCTGCTACCCTGCCCCCTAGCTTTCTGCTCCCCTGCTCCCCTGCCCCCTAGCTTTCTGCTACCCTGCCCCCTAGCTTTCCGCTCCCCTGCTCCCCTAGCTTTCTGTTCCCCTGCCCCCTAGCTTTCTGCTCCCCTGCCCCCCAGCTTTCTGCCCTCCTGCCCCCCTGCTCCCCCTGCTCCCATGCCCCAGTGCCCTGAATGCCTCTGCTGATCCTACAGCTATTTACGCAGTAATCATGTGCCTATGGTGGTGAAGGTAGGAAACAACATCTCCACTTCGCTGATCCTCAACACTGGGGCCCCACAAGGGTGCGTACTCAGCCCCCTCCTGTACTCCCTGTTCACCCATGACTGCATGGCCAAGTACGCCTCCAACTCAATCATCAAGTTTGCAGACGACACAACAGTAGTAGGCTTAATTACCAACAATGACGAGACCGCCTACAGGGAGGAGGTGAGGGCTCTGGGAGTGTGGTGCCAGGAAAATAACCTCTCACTCAACGTCAACAAAACAAAGGAGATGATCGTGGACTTCAGGAAACAGCAGAGGGTGCACCCCCCTATCCACATCGACGGGACCGCAGTGGAGAAGGTGGTCCACACACGCAGACAGTGTGGTGAAGAAGGTGCAACAGAGCCTCTTCAACCTCAGGAGGCTGAATAAATGTTGCTTGGCACCTAAAACCCTCACAAACTTTTACAGATTCACAATTGAGAGCATCCTGTCAGGCTGTATCACCGCCTGGTACGGCAACTGCACCACCCGCAACCGCAGGGCTCTCCAGAGGGTGGTGCGGTCTGCCGAATGCATTACTGGGGGCAAACTACCCGCCCTCCAGGACACCTACAGCACCCGATGTCACAGGAAGGCCAAAAAGATCATCAAGGACATCAACCACCCGAGTCACTGCCTGTTCACCCCGCTATCATCCAGAAGGCGAGGTCAGTACAGGTGCATCAAAGCTGGGACCGATAAAATGAAAAACAGCTTCTATCTCAAGGCCAACAGACTGTTAAATAGCTATCACTAGCACATTAGAGGCTGCTGCTGCCTATTGAAATCACTGGCCACTTTAAGAAATGGAACACTAGTCACTTTAATAATGTTTACATATCTTGCACTACTCATCTCATATGTATATACTGCATTCTATTTTATAATATTCTACTGTATCTTAGTCCATTGCATTAGAAGAAGAAAAAAAAGCGGCGCCAATCATTTCAGGTCCAGTACCATCGTTAGGCCGCGGGTGTGAGAGATTCAGCAGGCTACTGGCATTACACACCTGGCTAGAAGATTACTGTAGCTCTGTTGGAAATCACTTTTATAGATAACTTGGACACCGTCGGGAAACAGAAGATACTCGACAGGAATGACGGAGTCCTTCCAAATCATCTTGGCTCCTGGACTCTGTCCACGCATTTCAAGGCTGCGTTGAAACAATGACTTATCAATGACCCAAGACCAGCTCAGTTAATCCCTACCATTGTGACAATGAGTCGTCATAATGCTGCAGCAAATGTACATTATCCTAGGGGTGTTGGCAGAAACAATTTAAGTAACTTAAATTATTTCCCCATAACTGCCCTGAATACCTCTGTTGATCCTACAGCTATTGTATGCAGTAATCATGAGCCTATGAACCAGAGTTACACTGTTAGCACTGAGGCAGTGTGCCCTAGTAGGAAGACCATTGTGTACAGCTCATCCTGCACTATCAGATCCAATATAAATAACATGAGCAAGTCTACTTCTGATAAGCTTCCCAGTAAAGCATTTAAAACAATCAAGCAACCCAGAAAAGTGCTAACAATAGCCCATTATAACATATGCAGCCTGAGAAACAAGGTTCATGAAGTCAATAACTTGCTTGTAACAGATTACATTCATATTCTGACTCTCTCTGAAACTCACTTAGATAATACCTTTGATACAGTGGTAGCAATACATGGTTATAACATCTACAGAAAATACAGAAATGCCAATGGGGGGCGGTGTTGCGGTTTATATTCAGAACCACATTCCTGTAAAGCTTAGAGACGATCTAATGTTAAATACTGTTGAAGTAATATGGCTACAGGTTCATCTGCCTCACCTAAAACCCATTATTGTGGGAAGCTGCTATAGACCACCAAGTGCTAACAGTCAGTATCTGGATAATGTGTGTAATGGTTGAAGTCGGAAGTTTACATACACCTTAGCCAAATACATTTAAACTCAGTTTATCACAATTCCTGACATTTAACCCTAGTAAATATTCCCTGTTTTAGGTCAGTTAGGAGCACCACTTTATTTTAAGAATGTGAAATGTTAGAATAATGAGAGAATTATTTATTTCAGCTTTAATATATTTCATAACATTCCCAGTGGGTCAGAAGTTTACATACACTCAATTAGTATTTGGTAGCATTGCCTTTAAATTGTTTAACTTGGGTCAAACGTTTTGGGTAGCCTTCCACAAGCTTCCCACAATAAGTTGGGTGAATTTTGGCCCATTCCTCCTGACAGAGCTGGTGTAACTGTGTCAGGTTTGTAGGCCTCCTTGCTCGCACACGCTTTTTCAGTTCTGCCCACACATTTTCTATAGGATTGAGGTCAGGGCTTTGTGATGGCCACTCCAATACCTTGACTTTGTTGCCCTTAAACCATTTTGTCACAACATTGGAAGTATGCTTGGGGTCATTGACCATTTGGAAGACCCATTTGCGACCAAGATTTAACTTCCTGAATTATGTCTTGAGATGTTGCTTCAATATATCCACATAATTTTCCTTCCTCATGATGCCATCTATTTTGTGAAGTGCACCAGTCCCTCCTACAGCAAAGCACCCCCACAGCATGATGCTGCCACCCCCGTGCTTCACGTTTGGGATGGTGTTCGTCGGCTTGCAAGCCACCCCTTTTTCCTCCAAACATAACGATGGTCATTATGCCAAACAGTTCTATTTTTGTTTCACCAGACCAGAGGACATTTCTCCAAAAAGTAACATCTTTGTCCCTATGTGCAGTTGCAAACCGTAGTCTGGCTTTTTTATGGTGGTTTTGGAGCAGTGGCTTCTTCTTTGCTGAGCGGCCTTTCAGGTTATGTCGATATAGGACTAGTTTTACTGTGGATATAGATACTTTTGTACCCGTTTCCTCCAGCATCTTCACAATGTCCTTTGCTGTTGTTCTGGGATTGATTTGCACTTTTCGCACCAAAGTACGTTCATCTGTAAGAGACAGAACGCGTCTCCTTCCTGAGCAGTATGACGGCTGCATGGTCCCATGGTGTTTATACTTGCGTACTATTCTTTGTACAGATGAACATGTTACCTTCAGGCGTTTGGAAATTGCTCCCAAGGATGAACCAGACTTGTGGAGGTCTACACATTTTTTTCTGAGGTCTTGGATGATTTCATTTGATTTTCCCATGATGTCAAGCAAATAGGCACTGAGTTTGAAGGTAGGCCTTGAAATACATCCACAGGTACACCTCCAATTGACTCAAATAATGTCAATTAGCCTATCAGAAGCTTCTAAAGCATTGACATCATTTTCTGGAATTTTACAAGCTGTTTAAAGGCACAGTCAATTTAGTGTATGTAAACTTCTGACCCACTGGAATTGTGATACAGTGAATTATAAGTTAAATAATCTGTCTGTAAACAATTGTTCATGACACAAGTAATTTTTCCAACAAAGTAGATGTCCTAACCGACTTGCCAAAACCATAGTTTGTGGTCCTCTGTAGCTCAGCTGGTAGAGCACGGCGCTTGTAAACGCCAAGGTAGTGGGTTCGATCCCCGGGACCACCCATACACAAACATTTATGCACGCATGACTGTAAGTCGCTTTGGATAAAAGCGTCTGCTAAATGGCATATTATTATTATTATTATTAAGAAGAAATGTGTGGAGTGGTTGAAAAACGAGTTTTAATGACTCCAACCTAAGTGTATGTAAACTTCTGACTTCAACAGTATGTGATATCAACAGAAAAGTATATTTTCTGGGTGATTTAAATGACTTAGTAAAGCCCCCTTTACTGGCTCAAATAGCCGACCAATCAGCCTGTTACCAACCCTTAGTAAACTTCTGGAAAGAATTGTGTTTGACCAGATAAAATGCTATTTCACAGTAAACAAATTGACAACAGACGTTCAGCACACTTATAGGGAAGGACACTCAACATCACAGCACTTACACAAATAACTGATGATTGGCTGAGAGAAATTGATGATAAAATGATTGTGTCGGCTGTTTTGTTAGACTTCTGTGCGGCTTTTGACATTATCGATCATTGTCTGCTGCTGGAAAAACATGTGTTATGGCTTTACATCCCCTGCTATAATGTGGATAAAGAGTTACCTGTCTAACAGAACACAGAGGGTGTTCTTTAATGGAAGCCTCTCAAACAAAATCAGGAATTCCCCAGGGCAGCTGTTTAGGCCCCTTACTTTTTTCAATCTTTACTAACGACATGCCACAGGCTTTGAGTAACGCCAGTGTGTCTATGTATGCAGATTACTCAACACTATACACATCAGCTACTACAGCAACTGAAATGACTGCAACACTTAGAGCTGCAGTTAGCTTTGGAATGGGTAGCAAGGAATAAGCTAGTCCTAAATATTTCAAAAACTAAAAGCATTGTTTTTTGGACAAATCATTCACTAAACCCTAAACCTCAACTAAATCTTGTAATGAGTAATGTGGAAATTGAGGAGACTAAATTGCTTGGAGTAACCCTGGATTGTAAACTGTCATGGTCAAAACATATTGATACAACAGTAGCTAGGATGGGGAGAAGTCTGTCTATAATAAAGTGCTACTCTGCATTCTTAACAGCACTATCAACAAGGCAGGTCCTACAGGCCCTAGTTTTGTCACACCTGGACTACTGTTCAGTAGTGTGGTCAGGTGCCACAAAGAGGGACTTGGGAAAATTGCAATTGGCTCAGAACAGGGCAGCACAGCTGGCCCTTAAAAGTGAGAGCTAACATTAATGACATGCATGTCAATCTCTCATGGCTCAAAGTGCAAGAGAGATTGACTTCATTACTTGTTTTTGTAAGAGGTGTTGACAAGCTGAATGTACCGAGCTGTCTGTTTAAAATACTAGTACACAGCTCGGAAACCCATGCATACCCCACAAGACATGCCACCAGAGGTCTCTTCACAGTCCCCAAGTCCAGAACAGACTATGGGAGGCGCATACATACAGCATTTCTTTCTCTCTTGATAAAATGTATGCACTCACTAACTGTAAGTCGCTCTGGATAAGAGCGTCTGCTAAATGACTAAAATGTGAAATGTACTACATACAATGAGGGAAAAAAGTATTTGATCCCCTGCTGATTTTGTACGTTTGCCCACTGACAAAGACATGATCAGTCTATAATTTTAATGGTAGGTTTATTTGAACAGTGAGAGACAGAATAACAAAAAAAATCCAGAAATATGCATGTCAAAAATGTTATAAATTGATTTGCATTTTTAACTAGGGAAATAAGTATTTGTCCCCTCTGCAAAACATGACTTAGTACTTGGTGGCAAAACCCTTGTTAGCAATCACAGAGGTCAGATGTTTCTTGTAGTTGGCCACCAGGTTTGTACACATCTCAGGAGGGATTTTGTCCCACTCCTCTTTGCAGATCTTCTCCAAGTCATTAAGGTTTCGAGGCTGACGTTTGGCAACTCGAACCTTCAGCTCCCTGCACAGATTTTCTATGGGATTAAGGTTATGTAGACTGGCTAGGCCACTCCAGGACCTTAATGTGCTTCTTCTTGAGCCACTCCTTTGTTGCCTTGGTCGTGTGTTTTGGGTCATTGTCATGCTGGAATACCCATCCACGACCCATTTTCAATGCCCTGGCTGAGGGAAGGAGGTTCTCACCCAAGATTTGACGGTACATGGCCCCGTCCATCGTCCCTTTGATGTGGTGAAGTTGTCCTGTCCCCTTAGCAGAAAAACACCCCAAAGCATAATGTTTCCACCTCCATGTTTGACGGTGGGGATGGTGTTCTTGGGGTCATAGGCAGCATTCCTCCTCCTCCAAACACGGCGAGTTGAGTTGATGCCAAAGAGCTCAATTTTGGTCTCATCTGACCACAACACTTTCACCCAGTTCTCCTCTGAATCATTCAGACGTTCATTGGCAAACTTCAGACGGGCCTGTATATGTGCTTTCTTGAGCAGGGGGATCTTGCGGGCGCTGCAGGATTTCAGTCCTTCACGGCGTAGTGTGTTACCAATAGTTTTCTTGGTGACTATGGTCCCAGCTGCCTTGAGATCATTGACGAGATCATTGACAAGATCCTCCCGTGTAGTTCTGGGCTGATTCCTCACCATTCTCATGATCATTGCAACTCCACGAGGTGAGATCTTGCATGGAGCCACAGGCCGAGGGAGATTGACAGTTCTTTTGTGTTTCTTCCATTTGCGAATAATTGCACCAACTGTTGTCACCTTCTCACCAAGCTGCTTGGCGATGGTCTTGTAGCCCATTCCAGCCTTGTGTAGGTCTACAATCTTGTCCCTGACATCCTTGGAGAGCTCTTTGGTCTTGGCCATGGTGGAGAGTTTGGAATCTGATTGATTGATTGCTTCTGTGGACAGGTGTCTTTTATACAGGTAACAAGTTGAGATTAGGAGCACTCCCTTTAAGAGTGTGCTCCTAATCTCAGCTCGTTACCTGTATAAAGACACCTGGGAGCCAGAAATCTTTCTGATTGAGAGGGGGTCAAATACTTATTTCCCTCATTAAAATGCAAATCAATTTATAACATTGTTGATGTGCGTTTTTCTGGATTTTTAATACAAGATTTTTGTTGTTGTTATTCTGTTTCTCACTGTTCAAATAAACCTACCATTAAAATTATAGACTGATAATTTCTTTGTCAGTGGGCAAATGTACAAAATCAGCAGGGGATCAAATACTTTTTTCCCCCTCTCTGTAAAGCCATGACTACATGGAACATTTTGTATTGTGGATATTTAGTGGTGTAATAATGTTATATGATGTACTGTTTTATATGTAATGTAAGTCCTTTAATATATTTGGACCCCAGGAAGAGTAGCTGCTGCCTTTGCAGCAGTTAATGGGGATCCCTAATAAATACAAATACAGGATCAATTAGCATGGCCTTGCTATTGAGAGAGTCCACCGTAGGCAGACCTGGCTCTCAAAGAAAAACAGGCTATGTGCTCACTGCCCACAAAATGAGGTGGAAACTGAGCTGCACTTTCTAACCTCCTGCCAAATGGATGACACTTATTTCCCTCAAATTACACAGATCCACAAAGAATTCCAAAACAAATCCAATTTTGATAAAATCCAACATCTATTGGGTGAAATACCACAGTGTGCCATCACAGCAGCAAGATTTGTGAGCTGTTGCCACAAGAAAAGGGCAACCAGTGAGAGGTTAGGGTTAGTCTGTCTGTAGACAGTGAGAGGTTAGTCTGTCTGTAGACAGTGAGAGGTTAGGGTTAGTCTGTCTGTAGACAGTGAGAGGTTAGGGTTAGTCTGTCTGTAGACAGTGAGAGGTTAGGGTTAGTCTGTCTGTAGACAGTGAGAGGTTAGGGTTAGTCTGTCTGTAGACAGTGAGAGGTTAGGGTTAGTCTGTCTGTAGACAGTGAGAGGTTAGGGTTAGTCTGTCTGTAGACAGTGAGAGGTTAGGGTTAGTCTGTCTGTAGACACAGTGAGAGGTTAGGGTTAGTCTGTCTGTAGACAGTGAGAGGTTAGGGTTAGTCTGTCTGTAGACAGTGAGAGGTTAGGGTTAGTCTGTCTGTAGACAGTGAGAGGTTAGGGTTAGTCTGTCTGTAGACACAGTGAGAGGTTGGGGTTAGTCTGTCTGTAGACAGTGAGAGGTTAGTCTGTCTGTAGACAGTGAGAGGTTAGGGTTAGTCTGTCTGTAGACAGTGAGAGGTTAGGGTTAGTCTGTCTGTAGACAGTGAGAGGTTAGGGTTAGTCTGTCTGTAGACAGTGAGAGGTTAGTCTGTCTGTAGACAGTGAGAGGTTAGGGTTAGTCTGTCTGTTGACAGTGAGAGGTTAGGGTTAGTCTGTCTGTAGACAGTGAGAGGTTAGGGTTAGTCTGTCTGTAGACAGTGAGAGGTTAGTCTGTCTGTAGACAGTGAGAGGTTAGGGTTAGTCTGTCTGTAGACAGTGAGAGGTTAGGGTTAGTCTGTCTGTAGACAGTGAGAGGTTAGGGTTAGTCTGTCTGTAGACAGTGAGAGGTTAGGGTTAGTCTGTCTGTAGACAGTGAGAGGTTAGGGTTAGTCTGTCTGTAGACAGTGAGAGGTTAGGGTTAGTCTGTCTGTAGACACAGTGAGAGGTTAGGGTTAGTCTGTCTGTAGACAGTGAGAGGTTAGGGTTAGTCTGTCTGTAGACAGTGAGAGGTTAGGGTTAGTCTGTCTGTAGACAGTGAGAGGTTAGGGTTAGTCTGTCTGTAGACAGTGAGAGGTTAGGGTTAGTCTGTCTGTAGACACAGTGAGAGGTTGGGGTTAGTCTGTCTGTAGACAGTGAGAGGTTAGTCTGTCTGTAGACAGTGAGAGGTTAGGGTTAGTCTGTCTGTAGACACAGTGAGAGGTTGGGGTTAGTCTGTCTGTAGACAGTGAGAGGTTAGTCTGTCTGTAGACAGTGAGAGGTTAGGGTTAGTCTGTCTGTAGACAGTGAGAGGTTAGGGTTAGTCTGTCTGTAGACAGTGAGAGGTTAGGGTTAGTCTGTCTGTAGACAGTGAGAGGTTAGTCTGTCTGTAGACAGTGAGAGGTTAGTCTGTCTGTAGACAGTGAGAGGTTAGGGTTAGTCTGTCTGTAGACAGTGAGAGGTTAGGGTTAGTCTGTCTGTAGACAGTGAGAGGTTAGGGTTAGTCTGTCTGTAGACAGTGAGAGGTTAGGGTTAGTCTGTCTGTAGACAGTGAGAGGTTAGGGTTAGTCTGTCTGTAGACAGTGAGAGGTTAGGGTTAGTCTGTCTGTAGACAGTGAGAGCTAAGAGACGGTGGCGATGCTGTGGCGTCTTGTTTTTATTGACATCTCGCTCAGCCTCTACGTTCTGGAAGTGTCTGTTTGAACTACTGGCACACAGCTCAGACACCCATGCATACCCCACAAGACATGCCACCAGAGGTCTCTTCACAGTCCCCAAGTCAAGAACAGACTATGGGAGGCGCACAGTACTACATAGAGCCATGACTACATGGAACTCTATTCCACATCAGGTAACTGATGCAGGCAGTAGAAACAGATTTTTTTTAAACAGGTAAAAATACACCTTATGGAACAGCGGGGACTGTGAAGAGACACACACACAGGTACAGACACACGCATACACACACACGCATACACACACACTCTACACACAACTACATTGTGATATTGTTGTATGGTGGTATTATACATTTTGTATTGTAGATATGTAGTGGTGTAATAATGTTATATGATCTACTGTTTTATCTTTTGTTTTATGTGTAATGTAAGTGCTTTAATATGTTTGGACCCCAGGAAGAGCAGCTGCTGCCTTGGCAACAGATAATGGCGATCCCTAATAAATACAAATCGTCATTAAAGGGATACTTCAGGGATTTTTATGTCTCTGTGTCCAGTATGAAGGAAGTTAAAAGGTAGTTTCGCAAGCCAATGCTAACTAACGTTTGCACAATGACAGATACCATAGACTTCCAGTCATTGTACTAATGCTAGTTAGCAGTTGCGCTAGCGCTAGTTAGCAACTTCCTTCAAACTGCATGCAGAGACATAAAAATGGTATCCACGAGTTCATCTGACTCTGGGTAAGTAGATAAAGGGCCAATCCTGAAGTATCCCTTTAAAGCTACAAAAGTGTCAGTGTTCAACCTTAACATGTGATAACAATACAACAGAACAGATTAACCAGAATTACATTTACTCTCACAGATGGCCAAAAATAACTGTCTGAAAGCCACACCCCTACTAAGCCACACCCCTACTAAGCCAAGCATTCTGATCTGATCCGCTGGGTCATAGCTGAATAACCCAGCATTAACTGATCCGCTGGGTCATAGCTGAATAACCCAGCATTAACACCCCAACCTTGATCTTTTTAAAGAAAGCCTAACAAAGTGACCCAGCTGCTGGGATGCAGGCATTGGGTCATCCAAACAACCCAGCATATTTTAGCTTGTAGAAATTAAACTAGCCAGCCAATAGTATCATGCTGTGCCAGTCTCAGGGAAATGATTGGTTACTCCCTCACACCCCTTATTTTACATCCTCCTTTGAAATGTTGATGAGGACTGAAGAAATGCAATACATTGGGACTGAAATGACTGACAAAACAGTCTAATGTACATTTACATGTATCAAACGTTTAATCTTTAATTAAACAGAAAAATACATCTTAGGCCATAAACAAAACAAACAAAACCTCCCATCTGCTGCTCCAGCCGTCTATCCCTCCACATGGCCTCATTATGTTACAATGGACCTAACCCTAATTCAGCACAGCAAACTAACCCCATTGTCCCATTTAGATTTCAAGCATTGTATGTATGGATAGAGCCTGGTTATGAAAACATTGTGAAATAACGATTACACCTCGCCGGTGACCAATAAACTGGTGCCATCGCCTACTAGGCTACAATGCTAAACAGTCAACGTGCCCCTCTGGCGATCAATTGCGCTCAGAATAGAATAGAATAGAAACACATGGGACACATAAAAATAGACCATATCATAGACCCAAACTTTTAATAAACAAATACAGTTGCAATATGGACATGATGGAACCAACTGTCTTCTATGGATTACTATTCTGTATCAAGGCTTCAGCTTCCACATTTAGAGCACCAAACTGTTTCCCTCCGTGACTTTAGATCAGAAGACCATGTGCTGGCTACGCAGCACGCAGAGAACACATGGCATGCTGTGGCTTAAAGGAGAGCAAGTGGAGCTGTAGTAGAAAGTGGTGTACTCACGTACTGCCTCCTGCTTGGCGTCTAACTCAGAGATAGACAGCTGAAGTTTGCCGACTTTACTCTGCAGTCCCCGGACCCGTTGGTTGGTAAACACGATGTCGTTCTCCAACTCCTGGAATAGAGAGCAGGCGTTCCGGGCTAGGTCGGAGAGCTGCAGTAGGGTCCGGGACAGAACCGCATTGTTGATGGTACACAGATCCTCGACAACCAAACTCTCTTCATTCGGGACTGAATGCCTGCACAGTAACTGGGGTTCCACGATCCGTTTGGCAAATGGCATTTTGACATGGACCCGACTAGAAATCCACAAAAAAAATCTGACTCAATAAATTATTTTCAAAACAATAGTTGCCCCCATTAATCCAACTGTCCCTGATTGAGCAGTTCTTCAGGCGTCATTCTCCTCTGGTCATCAGCTGCCTATCCATCCATAGGTAGTAGCCTATGTTTTTCAGAGCTTTAAAAGTGAGGCGCTTTAAAAAAAAGATCACCGCAAAACCTGGCACGGATTCATCTCGTTTCCCGGATCTGGACTCGGAGTGTCCATCAAGCACGCTGCCGAGACTGAGCACGCGCACTGTTACCACAACAGAGGATTCTTGGTGTGGAAGAGTTGCTCAATAATAATAATCACTTTAAACGGCTGTATAAGAGACTGAGATATATGGTTTGATTTGATTTGAGAGTTTCAGTGTGACTGTAGCCTGTGTGTTAGAGTGTATCAAACTGTTCTCTGGGTGTACATAATAATATATAATAATAATTGGTTATTTAGCAGACGCTCTTATCCAGAGCGACTTACAGGAGCAATTAGGGTTAAGTGCCTTGCTCAAGGGCACATCGACAGATTTTTCACCTAGTCGGCTTGGGGATTAGAACCAGCGACCTTTCGGTTACTGGCACAACGCTCTTACCCACTAAGCTACCTGCCGCCCGTGTACAAGCATGAGCTACTCTTCCTGGAGTCCACATGAAACATGACATAATACATAGTACAGAACATTATTAGTCAAGGACTGAAATACATACATTTAAAACGTCACACAACCTCCATATCAGTACATACAGTGCATTCGGAAAGTATTCAGACCACTTGAATTTTTCCACATTATGTTACATTACAGCCGTATTCTAAAATTGATTAAATTGGTTTTTGTTCCTCATCAATCTACACACAATACCCCATAGTGACAAAGCAAAAACAGGTTAAGACATTTTTTTATAAAAAACACAAAACTGAAAAATACACATTTACATAAGTATTCAGACCCTTTACTCAGTAATTTGTTGAAGCACCTTTGGCAACGATTACAGCCTCAAGTCTTCTTGGGTATGACGCTACAAGCTTGGCACACCTGTATTTGGGGAGTTTCTCCCATTCTTCTCTGCAGATCCTCTCAAGCTCTGTCAGGTCGGATGGGGAGCGTCGCTGCACAGCTATTTTCAGGTCTCTCCAGAGATTTTCGATCGGGTTCAAGTCCGGGCTCTGGCTGGGCCACTCAAGGACATGTCAAAGACATGTCCCGAAGCCACTCCTGCATTGTCTTGGCTGTGTGCTTAGGGTCGTTGTCCTGTTGGAAGGTGAACCTTCGCCACAGTCTGAGGTCCTGAGCACTTTGGTGCAGGTTTTCATCAAGGATCTCTCTGTACTTTGCTCTGTTCATCTTTCCCTCGATCCTGACTAGTCTCCCAGTCCCTGCCGCTGAAAAACATCCCAACAGCATGATGCTGCCACCACCATGCTTCACTGTAGGGATGGTGCCAGGTTTCCTCCAGATGTGACGCTTGGCATTCAGGCCAAAGAGTTCAATCTTGGTTTCATCAGACCAGATAATCTTGTTTCTCATGGTCTCAGAGTCTTTAGGTGCCTTTTGGCAAACTCCAAGCGGGCTGTCATGTGCCTTTTACTGAGGAGTGGCTTCCGTCTGGCCACTCTACCATAAAGGCCTGATTGGTGGAGTGCTGCAGAGATGGTTGTCCTTCTGGAAGGTTCTCCCATCTCCACAGAGGAACTCTGGAGCTCTATCAGAGTGACCATCGGGTTCTTGGTCACCTCCCTGACCAAGGCCCTTCTCCCCCGATTGCTCAGTTTGGCCAGGCGGCCAGCTCTAGGAAGAGTCTTGGTGGTTCCAAACTTCTTCCAATGAAGAATGATGGAGGCCACTGTGTTCTTGGGGATCTTCAATGCTGCAGAAATGTTTCGGTACCCTTCCCCAGATCTGTGCCTTGACACAATCCTGTCTCGGAGCTCTACGGACAATTCCTTCGTCCTCATGGCTTGGTTTTTGCTCTGACATGCATTGTCATCTGTGGGACCTTATATAGACAGGTGTGTGCCTTTCCAAATCATGTCCAATCAATTGAATTTACCACAGGTGGACTCCAATCAAGTTGTAGAAACATCTCAAGGATGATCAATGGAAACAGGATGCACCTGAGCTCAATTTCGAGTCTCATAGCAAAGGGTCTGAATACTTATGCAAATAAGGTGTTTCTGTTTTATATTTGTAATATATTTGCAAAAAAGTTCTCAACACTTGTTTTCACTTTGTCATTATGGGGTATTGTGTGTATATTTATGAGGATTTTTATTTATTTAATCAATTTTAGAATAAGGCTGTAACGTAACAAAATGTGGAAAAAGTCAAGGGGTCTGAATACTTTCCGAATGCACTGTACACACAACATCTAGGTTTAATACATAATACAAATTACAATAAAAGCAGTGGCAATTTTAGTATGTAAATCTTGTTTTAGATGCATGCCAGCAAAGCCACTACACAAGACAACACTAAACAATACATTAATTGCACTATAACTGTGACAAACGGTGCCCACAAACTGTTAGGGCCTCCATAAAGCCGTCCCAACAGCAGAGTCCCAACAGCAGAGTCCCAACACCTTACCACTGCTACACCTGGCTATCAGCGGAGCCTTGTCTGGCAGCGAAACAGTTCATTCAGCCTCATTTACAGCCTTTAAAAAAACATAGCTGATATGGCTGACTTACTTAAACAAATGTGGTTTCTACTGACAATTGAGATGTACAAACTACGGCATAAGGGGACGACGAGCGGATAAGAGGCAATCCGTAATTTCGATTAAGACATTAATGAGCGAGCTGAGAAAGAAGTAGTTAATATATCTATTTGTTCAGCACTTTTGAAATGTACAGCGACAGAATTCAGAACATGGGCCGTTCTTACAGTGTTCTCCCTGTACACCAAGTCAGAACCGTAGGATAAATAAAGGGGGCATATAAGCAGACAATGAAAGCTCTTACAATATTCAATGATTACATTTCTCTAAAACAGGTTACAGGCTACATGTGCACCACCAAGTCAGAACAGTAGGCGAAATTAAGAGGGGAAAATAGACCACATTATTAGGGTGAGGCACATGGGCTACTAACAGCTTACTACACAACATACACTTAGTATTACTTCCTTAGCTACAGTATACATATCTCCCTGGCATATTACATCATTTATGCAGCAGCATACAATACATTTTTGGACTCAACTTGTTGTGCTCACTTGAACAGGAAGGTGGCGCGGCGGTCCTTCATGGGCAAATTTTCTCATCAAACGTCATCAAAGTCTGGCATTCTCTGGATTTATGGTGCTTTCAAGACAACTGGGAACTCTGAAAGAAACAAGGTCGAATCATGATGACGTCAGTGATCTTCAGGTCGGAGCTCTAGGAAGAGGCCCGAGTTCCCGAATTGCAATTCCGAGTTGGATGACCGTTCAAAACGCATTTTCCCAGTTGAAGCTCGTTTTTACCGAAGTTCCCAGTTGTCTTGAATTCACTGAAGTCAGATTTTCCAGTTTCAAGTTTCCATTTGTTTTGAGCGTGGCAGAAATTGACAGCCAATGTTGAATGTTTATCCTTTTAAGCTTGGAAAGGGGCCCTTAAACCCAGACTTGGACCACACATTCACTCCACTGAATAGCAGGCTAGTGATTGCTTTGCAATGCTTGCAGTTAGCCACTGATTCCTTGTTGAATTTGTAATGTTTATGTCCAATGGCCGATGAGCACCGATACGTTTTATCTATAATTTATCTTCATATGACAAGGATTGAAAATTATTTGCCAGTAGATTGTCGACTTGATTCATGATGACTGCTAACTTGCTAGCCAAGATTTTGAAAGTTTTATGTTGACATGATCAGCATAGGTAGATATAACATGATTTGACGTCATTTTATCTGTGGCCAATGACCTTGAGCCTTCTTGGATGGGGACTTCTAATGTATGGCAGCACTCAAAGGGCTTGAATTGTTGAGCTCCACCCTTAGATTTTGCTGTGACGTAGTGTCCCCATGAGTGACAGAACACTGAGCCAAACATAGCGCAACTAGAGAACATTACCAACCCCTAGGCTCCGTATTTTCCGCTGGCTGCCCCACCACCACAGAAAGCACTGAACTAGGCTGAAACACCTGCATTTTGGAGCTTACTCTGCTTTATTAACTCAATGTTACAATGTAATTTAAAAAATATATATATATATACAGTGAGGGAAAAAGTATTTGATCCCCTGCTGATTTTGTACCACTGACAAAGACATGGGGTTTGCCACCAAGTACTAAGTCATGTTTTGCAGAGGGGTCAAATACTTATTTCCCTCATTAAAATGCAAATACTTTTATAACATTTTTGACATGCGTTTTTCTGGATTTTGTTGTTGTTATTCTGTCTCTCACTGTTCAAATAAACCTACCATTAAAATTATAGACTGATCATGTCTTTGTCAGTGGGCAAACGTACAAAATCAGCAGGGGATCAAATACTTTTTCCCTCACTGTATATATATATATTTTTTTTAAATTACATTGTTTGCAAACTGATATGTGACAGGTATTAATGCCAAAAAAACATGCAAAACAGGCACACAAAAAATATATATATATACAGTACCAGTCAAAAGTTTGGACACATCTCCTCATTCCAGGGTTTTTCTTTATTTTTACTATTTTCTACATTGTAGAATAATAGTGAAGACATCAAAACTATGAAATAACACATATGGAATCATGTAGTAACCAAAAAAGTGTTAAACAAATCAAAATATATTTTATATTTGAGATTCTTCAAAGTAGCCACCGTTTGCCTTGATGACGGCTTTGCACACTCTTGGCATTCTCTCTACCAGCTTCATGAGCAATGCTTTTCCAATGTCTTGAAGGAGTTCCCACATATGCTGAGCACTTGTTGGCTGCTTTTCCTTCACTCTGCGGTCCAACTCATCCCAAACCATCTCAATTGGGTTGAGGTCAGGTGATTGTGGAGGCCAGGTCATCTGATGCAGCACTCCATCACTCTCCTTGGTCAAATAGCCCTTACACAGCCTGGAGGTGTGTTGGGTCATTGTCCTGTTGAAAAACAAATGATAGTCCCACTAAGCCCAAACCATATGGGATGGCGTATCGCTGCAGAATGCTGTGGTAGCCATGCTGTTTACGTGTGCCTTGAATTCTAAATAAATCACTGACAGTGTCACCAGCATAGCACCCCCACACCATCACACCTCCTCCTCCATGCTTCACGGTGGGAACCACAAATGCGGAGATCATCCGTTCACCTACTCTTCGTCTCACAAAGACACGGCGGTTGGAACCAAAAATCTCAAATTTGGACTCCTCAGACCAAAGGACAGATTTCCACCGGTCTAATGTCCATTGCTCGTGTTTCTTGGTCCAAACAAGTCTCTTCTTATTATTGGTGTCCTTTAGTAGTGGTTTATTTGCAGCAATTCGACCATTAAAGCCTGATTCACGCAGTCTCCTCTGAATAGTTGATGTTGAACTCTGTGAAGCATTTATTTGGGCTGCAATCTGAGGTGCAGTTAACTCTAATGAACTTATCCTCTGCAGCAGAGGTAACTCTGGGTCTTCCTTTCCTGTGGCGGTCCTCATGAGAGCCAGTTTCATCATAGTGCTTGATGGTTTTTGCGACTGCACTTGAAGAAACTTTCAAAGTTCTTGAAATGTTCCGTATTGACTGACCTCCATGTCTTAAAGTAATGATGGACTGTTTCTCTTTGCTTATTTGAGCTGTTCTTGCCATAATATGGACTTGGTCTTTTACCAATTAGTGCTATCTTCTGTATACCACCCCTACAACACAACTGATTGGCTCAAACGCATTAAGAAGGAAATAAATTCCACAAATTAACTTTTAATAAGGCACACCTGTTAATTGAAATGCATTCCAGGTGACTACCTCATGAAGCTGGTTGAGAGAATGCCAAGAGTGTGCAAAGCTGTCATCAAGGCAAAGGGTGGCTACTTTGAAGAATCTCAAATATAAATATATATTTTGGTTTATTTATAACTTTTTTGGTTACGACATGATTCCTTATGTGTTATTTCCTAGTTTTGATGTCTTCACTATTATTCTACAATGTAGGTCAATTATCTTATTTTTCATTGTTAGTCACATACTGGGTGTAAGTACTCAAAGTGCGCTTGAAATCCCCCATGATGCATCAGTGGCGTTAAAAATGATGTCAGCTGCATTGACACTGTTTGCTCTTGGATGGATATAAACAACTGTTAGAAAAAGCTGAAGGAGGTAGAACGGGGGAGGTAGAACGGGGAGGTAGAACGGGGGAGGTAGAACGGGGGAGGTAGAACGGGGGAGGTAGAACGGGGGCAGTGACACTGACAGTAGCTCAGCATATTGTTTTCCTGACAATCGTAGTTTTACAACATCTATCAAATATCAGAACACAGACTCCGCCTCTGTTGCTCCTTATGACTCTGGACATACATGGCAACACCTCCTCCATTTGCATTTCTGTCTTTCCTGTATATTCTATAACCATGTATAGCTACTACTGCGTCATCGTGATCTAAGTGTGTTTCAGAGATGGCCTGAATATGAATGTTTTCTGATGTTAATAAGTTGTCAATTTCATGAACCGTGTTTCTCAGGCTCTTTTTTCAGTTTGTTTTTATTGCTGTTCTGAGAGGCTGATCTGAGGTAGACATTTCAGTGACATTTACATTTGAGTCAATGGTACTGAGTGGACTGCTCACAGTGGCCTTCTTCCTAAGGCAGACAGTTTCAGTGCAAACATTGGAATTAAATCTATGTGCATATTATTATTTCAGACAATACCCTCGGAGCTAACAGTTAAAGGAACATAGATTAGGTTATTTACATTTACTGCACTTCTATTTCTCTGGGATATAATTTGATTTCCATGTCCTCTGTTGCTTATTATGACAGGGAGGACTGGAGTCTCTTAAGCAGTTCGCTATGTTGATGGAGATAATCCTGGCATGCCTGTGGGGTGTTGGTTGCTCCCACAGGAAGTCACAATTGTCACAAAAGGAGACATTCCTTCTTCGCAGAGTTTCTTCATGAACTCGTTTAGGGCATCAAGGCGGCTGTAACGTTCCGAACCCCTTCTATAGCACGGCAGCTGGCCAGAGATGACTGTTCTCTTCCCTGTGCAAACATGGGTGTTCAAGAGAATGTTGTAGTCCTTCTTCAGTTTCTCAGATTGCCGAAAGCGAATGTTGTTACATCCAACGTGAGTGACGATGGTGCCAATATTAGAGTAGTTGGCTAGAACTGTAGGGCTGGAGGGAGTTGATGTCTCAGACACAGGCGCCTGGGTGACAGTGGACCTTGGTCGGCCCACAGGCCGTAGACAGGCCAAAATCTCTCACCATCGAGCTGCCCACAACAATCCTGGTCGTGATGGAATCTTATGGGGAAGGGGGAACAGAACGGGCCTGCCTCGGGAAGGGGGGAGGAGGTGTGCTTCGACTCATGTCAGCCTGACTCAGGGGGGAGGAGGTGTGCTTCGACTCATGTCAGCCTGACTCAGGGGGGAGGAGGTGTGCTTCGACTCATGTCAGCCTGACTCAGGGGGGAGGAGGTGTGCTTCGACTCATGTCAGCCTGACTCAGGGGGGAGGAGGTGTGCTTCGACTCATGTCAGCCTGACTCAGGGGGGAGGAGGTGTGCTTCGACTCATGTCAGCCTGACTCAGGGGGGAGGAGGTGTGCTTCGACTCATGTCAGCCTGACTCAGGGGGGAGGAGGTGTGCTTCGACTCATGTCAGCCTGACTCAGGGGGGAGGAGGTGTGCTTCGACTCATGTCAGCCTGACTCAGGGGGGAGGAGGTGTGCTTCGACTCATGTCAGCCTGACTCAGGGGGGAGGAGGTGTGCTTCGACTCATGTCAGCCTGACTCAGGGGGGAGGAGGTGTGCTTCGACTCATGTCAGCCTGACTCAGGGGGGAGGAGGTGTGCTTCGACTCATGTCAGCCTGACTCAGGGGGGAGGAGGTGTGCTTCGACTCATGTCAGCCTGACTCAGGGGGGAGGAGGTGTGCTTCGACTCATGTCAGCCTGACTCAGGGGGGAGGAGGTGTGCTTCGACTCATGTCAGCCTGACTCAGGGGGGAGGAGGTGTGCTTCGACTCATGTCAGCCTGACTCAACGGACATGTACCAGTAGCAGTGGATGGTGTCGGAATCCTCGGGGAGATGGAGGAGGGCCCAAGACCTTGTTTCCTTTGGTCAGCGACCGGCTGAGCTGTGGAGGGTGCCCCTGCATGGCTGCTGGCTGTTGGTGTACTCGCAGGATCAGAGCTGCCTCCAGCAGGGCCAAGCTGTTTAATAGCTGGATCTGATCTTCTAGGATATATGGAGGCCGACCAGACTGCCTCCCACGCGACCTCCTTCGCCTTGCAAGTGTCCAGACTCCAACTGGCCGCGGAGTTGAGCTTACCATCTGTCCAGTGGATTGGAGCAGGTCAGTACCGCCCGACTCATCGACCCCTTGGCTGTAGGAGGCATTCAGAACTGAAATGATGTGTGCCTGGGCTGCATCAAAGTACTTAGAAAGCACATCTTGTTTTTCCCGCAGCTGAGCTAGCAGCCAGAGAATCTCTTCCCTAAGCTGCTTGATGATGCTACATTTATGTTCATTTATCACCCTATTTTCCTCCTCTTGCGTAGATATCATCTCGTACCTAACGCATTTGAGCCCAGACGTAGACACAAATACCACTGGTGTTTTGACTTTAGCACTGCTAGTGTTATCTTGCTCTGTTAGCATGATGGCTAACCGCTAACTATTGTGTTTTTTTAGCAGGAACCCGGGACACAAACTTGCGGTCCCAGTGGAAAAGCTAACAGCGTCGCGGAATCCTTAGCTATCAGAACTTCCAATGGTTAAAATGTTGTGAAAACTATTTCATAAAAACAACAGGCCGAGTGTAGACAGTGTAGACAGTATAGACAGTATAGACAGTATAGACAGTGTAGACAGTGTAGACAGTGTAGACAGTGTAGACAGTATAGACAGTATAGACAGTATAGACAGTGTAGACAGTGTAGACAGTATAGACAGTATAGACAGTGTAGACAGTGTAGACAGTATAGACAGTATAGACAGTATAGACAGTATAGACAGTGTAGACAGTATAGACAGTATAGACAGTATAGACAGTGTAGACAGTGTAGACAGTATAGACAGTATAGACAGTGTAGACAGTGTAGACAGTATAGACAGTATAGACAGTATAGACAGTATAGACAGTATAGACAGTATAGACAGTGTAGACAGTGTAGACAGTGTAGACAGTGTAGACAGTATAGACAGTATAGACAGTGTAGACAGTATAGACAGTATAGACAGTGTAGACAGTATAGACAGTATAGACAGTATAGACAGTATAGACAGTGTAGACAGTATAGACAGTGTAGACAGTATAGACAGTGTAGACAGTGTAGACAGTATAGACAGTATAGACAGTATAGACAGTGTAGACAGTGTAGACAGTGTAGACAGTATAGACAGTATAGACAGTATAGACAGTATAGACAGTATAGACAGTATAGACAGTATAGACAGTATAGACAGTGTAGACAGTGTAGACAGTGTAGACAGTATAGACAGTATAGACAGTGTAGACAGTGTAGACAGTATAGACAGTGTAGACAGTGTAGACAGTGTAGACAGTATAGACAGTATAGACAGTGTAGACAGTATAGACAGTGTAGACAGTATAGACAGTATAGACAGTATAGACAGTATAGACAGTGTAGACAGTATAGACAGTGTAGACAGTATAGACAGTGTAGACAGTGTAGACAGTATAGACAGTATAGACAGTATAGACAGTGTAGACAGTATAGACAGTATAGACAGTATAGACAGTGTAGACAGTATAGACAGTATAGACAGTGTAGACAGTATAGACAGTATAGACAGTGTAGACAGTGTAGACAGTATAGACAGTGTAGACAGTGTAGACAGTGTAGACAGTGTAGACAGTGTAGACAGTATAGACAGTATAGACAGTATAGACAGTATAGACAGTGTAGACAGTGTAGACAGTATAGACAGTGTAGACAGTGTAGACAGTATAGACAGTGTAGACAGTGTAGACAGTGTAGACAGTGTAGACAGTGTAGACAGTATAGACAGTATAGACAGTGTAGACAGTATAGACAGTGTAGACAGTATAGACAGTGTAGACAGTATAGACAGTGTAGACAGTATAGACAGTATAGACAGTATAGACAGTGTAGACAGTGTAGACAGTGTAGACAGTATAGACAGTGTAGACAGTGTAGACAGTATAGACAGTATAGACAGTATAGACAGTGTAGACAGTATAGACAGTATAGACAGTATAGACAGTATAGACAGTATAGACAGTATAGACAGTATAGACAGTATAGACAGTATAGACAGTGTAGACAGTGTAGACAGTATAGACAGTGTAGACAGTATAGACAGTATAGACAGTGTAGACAGTGTAGACAGTGTAGACAGTGTAGACAGTGTAGACAGTGTAGACAGTATAGACAGTATAGACAGTATAGACAGTGTAGACAGTATAGACAGTATAGACAGTGTAGACAGTATAGACAGTGTAGACAGTATAGACAGTGTAGACAGTGTAGACAGTGTAGACAGTATAGACAGTGTAGACAGTATAGACAGTGTAGACAGTGTAGACAGTATAGACAGTGTAGACAGTATAGACAGTATAGACAGTATAGACAGTGTAGACAGTGTAGACAGTATAGACAGTGTAGACAGTATAGACAGTGTAGACAGTATAGACAGTATAGACAGTATAGACAGTATAGACAGTATAGACAGTATAGACAGTGTAGACAGTGCAGACAGTGTAGACAGTATAGACAGTATAGACAGTATAGACAGTGTAGACAGTATAGACAGTGTAGACAGTGTAGACAGTGTAGACAGTATAGACAGTGTAGACAGTATAGACAGTGTAGACAGTGTAGACAGTGTAGACAGTGTAGACAGTGTAGACAGTGTAGACAGTATAGACAGTATAGACAGTATAGACAGTATAGACAGTGTAGACAGTATAGACAGTATAGACAGTATAGACAGTGTAGACAGTATAGACAGTATAGACAGTGTAGACAGTGCAGACAGTGTAGACAGTATAGACAGTGTAGACAGTGCAGACAGTGTAGACAGTATAGACAGTATAGACAGTGTAGACAGTGTAGACAGTATAGACAGTATAGACAGTGTAGACAGTATAGACAGTATAGACAGTGTAGACAGTGCAGACAGTGTAGACAGTATAGACAGTGTAGACAGTGTAGACAGTGTAGACAGTATAGACAGTATAGACAGTGTAGACAGTGTAGACAGTGTAGACAGTGTAGACAGTATAGACAGTGTAGACAGTGTAGACAGTGTAGACAGTGTAGACAGTGTAGACAGTGTAGACAGTGTAGACAGTATAGACAGTGTAGACAGTGTAGACAGTGTAGACAGTATAGACAGTGCAGACAGTGTAGACAGTATAGACAGTATAGACAGTATAGACAGTATAGACAGTGTAGACAGTATAGACAGTATAGACAGTATAGACAGTATAGACAGTATAGACAGTATAGACAGTGTAGACAGTATAGACAGTATAGACAGTATAGACAGTATAGACAGTATAGACAGTGTAGACAGTATAGACAGTATAGACAGTATAGACAGTATAGACAGTGTAGACAGTATAGACAGTATAGACAGTATAGACAGTATAGACAGTATAGACAGTATAGACAGTGTAGACAGTGTAGACAGTATAGACAGTATAGACAGTATAGACAGTATAGACAGTATAGACAGTATAGACAGTATAGACAGTATAGACAGTGTAGACAGTGTAGACAGTATAGACAGTATAGACAGTATAGACAGTATAGACAGTATAGACAGTATAGACAGTATAGACAGTATAGACAGTGTAGACAGTATAGACAGTATAGACAGTATAGACAGTATAGACAGTATAGACAGTATAGACAGTGTAGACAGTGTAGACAGTATAGACAGTATAGACAGTATAGACAGTATAGACAGTATAGACAGTATAGACAGTATAGACAGTGTAGACAGTATAGACAGTGTAGACAGTATAGACAGTGTAGACAGTATAGACAGTATAGACAGTATAGACAGTGTAGACAGTATAGACAGTATAGACAGTATAGACAGTATAGACAGTATAGACAGTATAGACAGTATAGACAGTGTAGACAGTATAGACAGTATAGACAGTATAGACAGTGTAGACAGTATAGACAGTATAGACAGTATAGACAGTATAGACAGTGTAGACAGTATAGACAGTATAGACAGTGTAGACAGTGTAGACAGTGTAGACAGTGTAGACAGTATAGACAGTATAGACAGTATAGACAGTGTAGACAGTATAGACAGTATAGACAGTGTAGACAGTATAGACAGTGCAGACAGTGTAGACAGTATAGACAGTATAGACAGTATAGACAGTATAGACAGTGTAGACAGTATAGACAGTATAGACAGTATAGACAGTGTAGACAGTGTAGACAGTGTAGACAGTGTAGACAGTATAGACAGTGTAGACAGTATAGACAGTGTAGACAGTGTAGACAGTATAGACAGTATAGACAGTGTAGACAGTGTAGACAGTATAGACAGTGTAGACAGTGTAGACAGTGTAGACAGTGTAGACAGTGTAGACAGTATAGACAGTGTAGACAGTATAGACAGTGTAGACAGTATAGACAGTGTAGACAGTATAGACAGTGTAGACAGTATAGACAGTGTAGACAGTGTAGACAGTGTAGACAGTATAGACAGTATAGACAGTATAGACAGTGTAGACAGTGTAGACAGTATAGACAGTATAGACAGTGTAGACAGTATAGACAGTGTAGACAGTGTAGACAGTATAGACAGTATAGACAGTGTAGACAGTGTAGACAGTGTAGACAGTGTAGACAGTGTAGACAGTGTAGACAGTGCAGACAGTGTAGACAGTGTAGACAGTGTAGACAGTGTAGACAGTGTAGACAGTGTAGACAGTATAGACAGTGTAGACAGTGTAGACAGTGTAGACAGTATAGACAGTGTAGACAGTGTAGACAGTGTAGACAGTATAGACAGTGTAGACAGTGTAGACAGTGTAGACAGTGTAGACAGTGTAGACAGTGTAGACAGTATAGACAGTGTAGACAGTGTAGACAGTGTAGACAGTGTAGACAGTGTAGACAGTGTAGACAGTGTAGACAGTATAGACAGTATAGACAGTATAGACAGTGTAGACAGTATAGACAGTGTAGACAGTATAGACAGTATAGACAGTATAGACAGTATAGACAGTATAGACAGTATAGACAGTATAGACAGTATAGACAGTGTAGACAGTATAGACAGTATAGACAGTATAGACAGTATAGACAGTATAGACAGTGTAGACAGTGTAGACAGTATAGACAGTGTAGACAGTGTAGACAGTGTAGACAGTATAGACAGTGTAGACAGTATAGACAGTGTAGACAGTGTAGACAGTATAGACAGTGTAGACAGTATAGACAGTGTAGACAGTGTAGACAGTATAGACAGTATAGACAGTATAGACAGTATAGACAGTATAGACAGTATAGACAGTATAGACAGTGTAGACAGTGTAGACAGTATAGACAGTGTAGACAGTATAGACAGTGTAGACAGTGTAGACAGTATAGACAGTATAGACAGTATAGACAGTATAGACAGTATAGACAGTATAGACAGTATAGACAGTATAGACAGTATAGACAGTGTAGACAGTATAGACAGTATAGACAGTATAGACAGTATAGACAGTATAGACAGTATAGACAGTATAGACAGTATAGACAGTATAGACAGTGTAGACAGTGTAGACAGTATAGACAGTGTAGACAGTGTAGACAGTGTAGACAGTATAGACAGTATAGACAGTATAGACAGTGTAGACAGTATAGACAGTGTAGACAGTATAGACAGTGTAGACAGTGTAGACAGTGTAGACAGTGTAGACAGTGTAGACAGTATAGACAGTATAGACAGTGTAGACAGTATAGACAGTGTAGACAGTGTAGACAGTATAGACAGTATAGACAGTGTAGACAGTGTAGACAGTATAGACAGTGTAGACAGTATAGACAGTATAGACAGTGTAGACAGTATAGACAGTATAGACAGTATAGACAGTATAGACAGTATAGACAGTGTAGACAGTGTAGACAGTGTAGACAGTATAGACAGTATAGACAGTATAGACAGTGTAGACAGTGTAGACAGTATAGACAGTATAGACAGTATAGACAGTGTAGACAGTGTAGACAGTGTAGACAGTATAGACAGTGTAGACAGTGTAGACAGTATAGACAGTGTAGACAGTATAGACAGTGTAGACAGTGTAGACAGTATAGACAGTGTAGACAGTATAGACAGTGTAGACAGTGTAGACAGTATAGACAGTGTAGACAGTGTAGACAGTGTAGACAGTGTAGACAGTGTAGACAGTATAGACAGTGTAGACAGTGTAGACAGTATAGACAGTATAGACAGTATAGACAGTATAGACAGTATAGACAGTATAGACAGTATAGACAGTATAGACAGTGTAGACAGTGTAGACAGTATAGACAGTGTAGACAGTATAGACAGTATAGACAGTATAGACAGTATAGACAGTATAGACAGTGTAGACAGTGTAGACAGTGTAGACAGTGTAGACAGTGTAGACAGTATAGACAGTGTAGACAGTATAGACAGTATAGACAGTGTAGACAGTGTAGACAGTGTAGACAGTGTAGACAGTGTAGACAGTGTAGACAGTGTAGACAGTATAGACAGTGTAGACAGTGTAGACAGTATAGACAGTATAGACAGTATAGACAGTATAGACAGTATAGACAGTGTAGACAGTGTAGACAGTATAGACAGTATAGACAGTATAGACAGTATAGACAGTTAGACAGTATAGACAGTGTAGACAGTATAGACAGTATAGACAGTGTAGACAGTGTAGACAGTGTAGACAGTGTAGACAGTGTAGACAGTATAGACAGTGTAGACAGTATAGACAGTGTAGACAGTGTAGACAGTGTAGACAGTGTAGACAGTAGTAGACAGTGTAGACAGTGTAGACAGTGTAGACAGTGTAGACAGTGTAGACAGTGTAGACAGTATAGACAGTGTAGACAGTGTAGACAGTATAGACAGTGTAGACAGTGTAGACAGTGTAGACAGTGTAGACAGTGTAGACAGTATAGACAGTGTAGACAGTATAGACAGTGTAGACAGTGTAGACAGTGTAGACAGTATAGACAGTGTAGACAGTATAGACAGTGTAGACAGTGTAGACAGTGTAGACAGTGTAGACAGTATAGACAGTGTAGACAGTATAGACAGTGTAGACAGTGTAGACAGTGTAGACAGTGTAGACAGTGTAGACAGTATAGACAGTGTAGACAGTGTAGACAGTGTAGACAGTGTAGACAGTGTAGACAGTGTAGACAGTATAGACAGTGTAGACAGACAGTGTAGACAGTGTAGACAGTGTAGACAGTGTAGACAGTGTAGACAGTGTAGACAGTGTAGACAGTATAGACAGTGTAGACAGTATAGACAGTGTAGACAGTGTAGACAGTATAGACAGTGTAGACAGTATAGACAGTGTAGACAGTGTAGACAGTATAGACAGTATAGACAGTGTAGACAGTGTAGACAGTATAGACAGTGTAGACAGTGTAGACAGTGTAGACAGTGTAGACAGTATAGACAGTGTAGACAGTGTAGACAGTATAGACAGTGTAGACAGTATAGACAGTGTAGACAGACAGTGTAGACAGTGTAGACAGTGTAGACAGTGTAGACAGTGTAGACAGTATAGACAGTGTAGACAGTGTAGACAGTATAGACAGTGTAGACAGTGTAGACAGTGTAGACAGTATAGACAGTGTAGACAGTGTAGACAGTGTAGACAGTGTAGACAGTATAGACAGTGTAGACAGTGTAGACAGTGTAGACAGTATAGACAGTGTAGACAGTATAGACAGTGTAGACAGTGTAGACAGTATAGACAGTGTAGACAGTATAGACAGTGTAGACAGTGTAGACAGTGTAGACAGTATAGACAGTGTAGACAGTGTAGACAGTGTAGACAGTGTAGACAGTATAGACAGTATAGACAGTATAGACAGTGTAGACAGTATAGACAGTATAGACAGTATAGACAGTATAGACAGTGTAGACAGTGTAGACAGTGTAGACAGTATAGACAGTGTAGACAGTGTAGACAGTGTAGACAGTGTAGACAGTATAGACAGTGTAGACAGTGTAGACAGTGTAGACAGTATAGACAGTGTAGACAGTGTAGACAGTATAGACAGTGTAGACAGTGTAGACAGTGTAGACAGTGTAGACAGTGTAGACAGTGTAGACAGTGTAGACAGTGTAGACAGACAGTGTAGACAGTGTAGACAGTGTAGACAGTGTAGACAGTGTAGACAGTGTAGACAGTGTAGACAGTGTAGACAGTATAGACAGTGTAGACAGTGTAGACAGTATAGACAGTGTAGACAGTGTAGACAGTGTAGACAGTATAGACAGTATAGACAGTGTAGACAGTATAGACAGTGTAGACAGTGTAGACAGTGTAGACAGTGTAGACAGTGTAGACAGTGTAGACAGTATAGACAGTGTAGACAGTGTAGACAGTGTAGACAGTGTAGACAGTATAGACAGTGTAGACAGTGTAGACAGTGTAGACAGTGTAGACAGTATAGACAGTGTAGACAGTGTAGACAGTGTAGACAGTATAGACAGTATAGACAGTGTAGACAGTATAGACAGTGTAGACAGTGTAGACAGTATAGACAGTGTAGACAGTGTAGACAGTGTAGACAGTGTAGACAGTGTAGACAGTGTAGACAGTATAGACAGTGTAGACAGTGTAGACAGTATAGACAGTGTAGACAGTGCAGACAGTGTAGACAGTGTAGACAGTGTAGACAGTGTAGACAGTATAGACAGTGTAGACAGTGTAGACAGTGTAGACAGTGTAGACAGTGTAGACAGTGTAGACAGTGTAGACAGTATAGACAGTGTAGACAGTGTAGACAGTGTAGACAGTGTAGACAGTGTAGACAGTATAGACAGTGTAGACAGTGTAGACAGTATAGACAGTGTAGACAGTGCAGACAGTGTAGACAGTATGTAGACAGTATAGACAGTGTAGACAGTATAGACAGTGTAGACAGTGTAGACAGTGTAGACAGTGTAGACAGTGTAGACAGTGTAGACAGTATAGACAGTGTAGACAGTGTAGACAGTGTAGACAGTGTAGACAGTATAGACAGTGTAGACAGTGTAGACAGTATAGACAGTGTAGACAGTGTAGACAGTGTAGACAGTGTAGACAGTATAACATGAGGCAGTGTAGACAGTGTAGACAGTGTAGACAGTGTAGACAGTGTAGACGTGTTGGCATATAGACAGTGTAGACAGTGTAGACAGTGTAGACAGTGTAGACTTTTGTGCAAGTGTAGACAGTGTAAGAGAACAGTATAGACAGTGTAGACAGTGTAGACAGTGTAGACAGTGTATACAACGTGTAGACAGTATAGGACAGTATAGACAGTGTAGACAGTGTAGACAGTGTAGACAGTATAGACGTATAGACAGTATAGACAGTGTAGACAGTATAGACAGTGTAGACAGTATAGACAGTATAGACAGTGTAGACAGTATAGACAGTGTAGACAGTATAGACAGTGTAGACAGTATAGACAGTACAGTATAGACAGTGTAGACAGTATAGACAGTGTAGACAGTATAGACAGTGTAGACAGTATAGACAGTGTAGACAGTATAGACAGTATAGACAGTGTAGACAGTATAGACAGTATAGACAGTGTAGACAGTGTAGACAGTGTAGACAGTATAGACAGTATAGACAGTGTAGACAGTATAGACAGTGCAGACAGTATAGACAGTATAGACAGTATAGACA
>NW_028158527.1:0-1000 GCF_964263955.1 Coregonus lavaretus | reverse complement strand
CCCCTCCTCCCTTCCCCCCTCCCCCCTCTCCTCCTCCTCCCTTCCCCCCTCCCCCCTCCTCCCCTCCTCCTCCCTTCCCCCTTCCCCCCTCCCCCCTCCTCCCCTCCTCCCATCCTCCCTTCCCCCTCCCCCCTCCCCCTCCTCCCCTCCTCCCTTCCCCCCTCCCCCTCCTCCCCTCCTCCCCTCCTCCCCTCCCCCCTCCTCCCATCCGTCCTTCCCACCTCCTCCCCTCCCCCCTCCTCCCTTCCCCCCCTCCTTCCCTCTCCCCTCCTCCCCTCCTCCCTTCCTCCCATCCTCCCCTCCTCCTCCTCCATCCTCCCTCCCCCCTCCTCCCATCCTCCCCTCCTCCCTCCCCCCTCCTCCCATCCTCCCTCCCCCCTGCTCCCTTCCTCCCCTCCTCCCCTCCTCCCTTCCTCCCATCCTCCCCTCCTCCTCCTCTATCCTCCCCTCCTCCCCTCCCCCCTCCTCCCTTCCTCCCCTCCTCCTCCATCCTCCCCTCCTCCCCTCCTCCCTTCCTCCCATCCTCCCCTCCTCCTCCTCTATCCTCCCCTCCTCCCCTCCCCCCTCCTCCCTTCCTCCCCTCCTCCTCCATCCTCCCCTCCTCCTCCTCCATCCTTTCTCACCTTCCGGCAGTGAGTCCTGTCCAGAGCCCTGGCCATTGTATACTCTGTAACAGCAGAGAACAGCAAGGCCACAGCACTGTGTCACTGACTGTATGAAATGAAATGGGACTGGCCATGTAATTGCCCCCCGTAGGGACTGCTCCCTTTCCAATAACACGCTTCCTGATTGGCTTTCAGATTAAAGCTCTCTGGCAGATAAGGGTCGTGTCCCAAATGGCACCCTACTCCCTACATAGTGCACTACATTTGACCAGGGCCTATAGGGTGCAATTTGGGATACATCCGAAGTAGAGTAAACGAGGGTAGGCACCTATTCCTGTCTCTCTCCCGTCTCGTCTTGTCCCTGGACCCCAGGGCCCATAGGGAGCAGACAGGAC
>NW_028158528.1:0-22005 GCF_964263955.1 Coregonus lavaretus | reverse complement strand
GTGCATTACCTGACAGTCAGCTGATGATGCATGGTGTCTGATGTGTCTATACTGTAGTGTAGTGTGTGTGTGTGTCTGTGTGTCTGTGTCTGTGTGTGAGTGTGTGTGTGTGTGTGTGTGTGTGTATAGGTACGTGTGTATATGTATGTATGACTAACACAGCACTCTCTATGGCTATTGTGAACAAGGCGCTCGGCGGTAGTAGCGAGCTGAATGAAAATCCTCTCTGCTTTTTATTAATGGTATCTCCTGTGTGTGTGGTGTGTGTGTGTGTGTGTGTGTGTGTGTGTGTGTGTGTGTGTGTGTGGGGGGTGTATGTGTGTGTGGGGTGTGTGTGTGTGGGGGGGGGGGGGGGGGGATTGAGAGAGATGGAGATAAAGAGCAGAGTATTTCTCCTGACTGAAGGCTATGGAGCTGGAGGAATCTCTAGCCAGCCAGTGTCAAGCATCTTCTCCATAACAGCTCTTTTCTCTGGCCATTCAGACTGATCTGCTTGATCACACTGTCGGCTCTGGCCTTGAATTTAATGTGGGGTTAGCTAGTTGAAAAGACAATATTGAGCTGGGAGACACAGACACTTGTCAGGTACACACACAGGCAAACAGGCAGGTAGGCACACAATCTCATGCATGCACACAGGCACGTACTCACACGACACACATGCAGGCAGGTACACTCACATACACACACACACACACACACACACACACACAGACACACACACTACCGGTGCCTTTGTTTTCTCTGTGTTTGAAGATGAATCAGTGTATGGCTTATCCTGTCTCAGAGATCATCCCTACACACAGAACAGGATTCCCACAGCATCACTCTCACTCCCAAACAGATCAGCCATTTTGACTGGAAAACTTTAATGCAAACTGATAGTGTGTGTCGCTGTGTAGGTTGAATGTAATCTATGGTGAATATAAATATGTTATTAATCCTGTAATTAATTCAACACTATCATTTTGATGTTTGAATGCCTTTTAGCTTCTATCCCCAGTAATAAGCTAGATATTTCTCCTTTAGCTCTCTGTACATCCTCATATCTCTATATCATTACATCCACATATCTCTATATCTTTACATCCTCATATCTCTACATCTTTACATCCTCATATCTCTATATCTGTACATCCTCATATCTCTATATCATTACATCCACATATCTCTATATCTTTACATCCTCATATCTCTACATCTTTACATCCTCATATCTCTATATCTTTACATCCTCATATCTCTATATCTTTACATCCTCATATCTCTACATCTTTACATCCTCATATCTCTGTATCTTTACATCCTCTTATCTCTACATCTTTACATCCTTATATCTCTACATCTTTACATCCTCATATCTCTGTATCTTTACATCCTCTTATCTCTACATCTTTACATCCTTATATCTCTACATCTTTACATCCTCACATCTCTACAGACTCCTTCTCTCCATCGACCCGCTCTCTTTTAATCTCTCTCTCTCTTGCATCCTCTTAGGCCATCTGTCTGCCCCTCTCTCTCTTCCTCCATCTCTCTCCTCTCTGAACATGACATAACAACCTTTCTCTTTCCAGCCATGTGTACTGTGGCTCTAAAGCTAGTGAGTGATGTGTGTGTGTTGGGCACATTGCCCCAATCAAAAGTAGTCTGAGGAGGCCTGTGCCCCATGTGCCCTGCAGTCTGACACAAATATGACCTCCACAGAACCCCTGGGAGCCTGCTCCTTTTACCGTGGGATACCATCTCACACAAGCCATTTAAAGGGGGAAGGTATACTTCCATTGAAGGTACTTGTTTTGCTTTTTTTGCCCGCAGGGAGTCAACGTCATCATCAACGCCAGCACCATGGAGGACATCGAACCATCTGCCATTGGACAGAGACTGACAAATGGGACAGCTTCGGTGGCCAGCCCCGTCCTCAGCCGGCTGAGAACCAGAGAGGAGGAGAATGGAGAGCATGGAGTGGTACGAGAGAGAGGGAGGATGGAGGGATGGGGGAGGGATGGGTGGGTAGAGGTGGAGGATGGAAGAGATGGAGGGGATGTGAGGTGGAGGATAAGATGGAGAGCTATATGGAGAGAGAGGATTGGAAGGAGTAGAGAGATGGAACCAGAGAAGGGATACAATGACTGAGAGGGAGGTGGAGGGATAGAGAAATGCCTCCTTGAGAGAAGGGTTAAAGGGACAGTGAGACGGCGCCTGGCAGGAGAGGAGGGGGCGTTACTACAGAGGTCAAAACAAGTTGTCTGTGAAAGAGCTCTCTATTAGTGTGATGTGTGACACAAGGCCACAGCCATGTTACTGTTTTAGAGGAGAGGAGAGAGTGTGGGAGAGAGAGGGAGAGCGAGAGACACAGATAGATTAATGGAGAGGATGAGATAGAGGGGGAGAGAGAGAGGGGGAAAGAGATGGAGAAAGAGAGAAAGAGCGTTGGAGCGGGCCTCTGAGAGCGAGGCATTGTTAATGTTTAGGAACTTAAACAATGGGCCTTACTGTGTGTTAGAGAGTCCATAAGGAATGAGTCACTCAGCTGGACAGCTAGCAGGCTCCTTGCTCATTCTCTCTCTGCGTATCTGGACACAACTGAACCAGGACGTTAGGCTAGCCGCTGCGCTAAAGGTACATTACATTCTGATAGATCGTCTACAGTGTATTGCTACCAAAACATGACGACATTAAGCTGAGGTAAATTCCTTGAGTTTAAAGAATGATATATACTGTAGATTAACAAACTAACAAGACTAACAAAATGTATTGTGTCATAGGGTTTTACAATGATAACAACCATTCTAGCATTCAATTTCTACACCAACAATTTCACACTGGCACTTTTGAACAGGCTACCCTGTGGATAACATCTATCTTTAAGCCCGCACCTAAAGGGTACAAGCTGTTCTATTCTCTCTGTATCTGAATCATAAATCACTTAGTGCTTTCTCTGTTCTTAATGGATACTCCCCTTCATACATAATATAGAAGTTAAAGTTATATAACTTCATATAAATCATATCCAGGCTATGGCGCACAATAAGGGATACGGTAATTCAAATCAAATCAAACTTTATTTGTCACATGCGCCGAATACAACAGGTGTAGACCTTACCGTGAAATGCTTACTTACAAGCCCTTAACCAACAATGCGGTTCAAGAAATAGCGTTACCAAATAAACTTAAGTAAAAAATTATAAAAAGTAACAATAAAATAACAATAAAGAGGCTATATACAGGGGGTACCGGTAATGAGTCAATGTGCGGGGGTACAGGTTAGTCGGGTGTCGAACAGAAATATGACACTATATGTCTAGTCTGACCCTGTTGGTTACGGGGTGGTGGGGTGCAATAGGATTTGGAGGGCACAGTAATTGTACTATAGCAGACGCTGACCCTGAACTGTGTATGCGCGTGTGTGTCATGGCTCTATGACTAATGGTTGTAACCAACCACTTCCCCTTCCTCTCTCCTTTCCTCTTTCCTCTTTCCCTATTGGGCGGATGTCCAGGGCACCGTGTACACCAAAACCAACGCAGAGATCGAGATGAAGAAGATCAATAGAGAGGAATTTTGGGAACAAGCCAAGGTAGGAAAGAACATGATTCCCGCTAACGTCAGGAGGGAGGAATGGAAGGAGGGAGGGGGGTTTGACTGGGACAAGGACTCTGGAGACAAGAAGAGCAGAATCTACCTTTTCCTCAGATTAGGAATGATAGCATGAATAGTCGTTTCAATTTGAGTGTGTAGGAGTAGCATCAAAACAAAGTCAAACAATGTCTTCCAGAAGCAACGCCACTAGCCAATGAGACAGACTCAAATGAGAGATGACATCCACTGCTCTCTGTCCTTGAGGTTATTTTAATTTGAATCATTGTGAGCGGGCGGCTTTGCCCTCTACAAGTTATATTGTGTTGATTTTGCTCAATAGAAGGACCAAAGCCACATTTTCTGTTTTGCATTTTAGTCATTGATGTTTTATAATGTTGTGACTAATTGGTTATTGAAGTATTGAACAAATATTGAAATATATTTATCCTTTGTGTGTACCAGCGTGAGGAAGAGTTGAGAAAGGAGGAGGAGAGGAAGAAGGTTGCTGAGGAGAGGCAACGATTCGAGGAGGAGAGGATGGAGCTGGAAAGGAAAGAGCAGGAGGATAGAGAGAAGAGGTACCGCGAGAGGGAGAGGCAGATCGAGGAACACAGGTAGTGTTCTTATGGGTAATGTGCTGTATCACGGTAAACTCTGGTGCTTGGTCCATGTGGTAACTCTGTGTGTGTGGAGCAGAAAGAAGATGCAGGAGGAAGAGGAGGCCAAAGAGAGGACACGGAATCAGCCCCTCATAGTAAGTGTGTGTGTGTTAATGCTGTAGTAAGAGAGTGTGTGTGTGTGTGTGTGTGTGTGTGTGTGTGTGTGTGTGTGTGTGTGTGTGTGTGTGTGTGTGTGTGTGTGTGTGTGGGTACCAGAGTATTATGTGTATTCTCTGTTCCATGCCAAAGAGGGTCTTGCCTTAGTTACTCCCCACCACTGAAAGAGGCAGTCTGCTTTTAGAGAGCATTTCGGATCTCATTTTGAGACTAGTCACCATGCATCATTGATATTGTCTGGGGAGAAAGGTTAAGATGAATCAAGAGTTCTATTTCATTTTCCTGTTTTAAAAAATCCAACAACATTTATTCTCCAAATATTGGACCCCACAATATTTGAACTTCTCTCATACTTACCATTCCACAAAAGCCACCGTTATTTTAAGACTCTCACTTTGTTTCAGAACACTTTGAAAATGCCAGCTTGTACGTCTGTGCTTTTGTAATGGCTGCCATGCTATGAACCCTTGTACCCATCTCTCTCTCTCTCTCTCTCTCTCTCTCTCTCTCTCTCTCTCTCTCTCTCTCTCTCTCTCTCTCTCTCTCTCTCTCTCTCTCTCTCTCTCTCTCTCTCTCTCTCTCTCTCTCTCTCTCTCTCTCTCTCTCTCTCTCTCTGCAGACAGCAGAACCTAGCTATGAGGACCTGGAGAAGGAGAAGAAGGAGTCTGAAGTGGAGGTGGGTTTCAGACCATCAGTCCCAATGGGGGGATTCATTGCATGCAGAAAATCGACTCTGTATATCAGATTCTGTGCCTCTCCAGTGTTAGTAGGCTGAGACTGAGAGAGTAAAGTAGAGTGTGGCCCAGACTCCTGACCTGTATATATGTGTCATTGTGACAGTAGCACTCTTGGGCTTTGGTTCTGTGTTAGTGGGACTAGTCAGGCTACACTGGGATTTTTGTCTCTGGCTCTCTGTGTGTAAGGTAAATGCTGTGTGAAAGAGTGTGTGTGCTCTTGTGTGCATTTGTGGTGTCAGTGTATTACCTATGTGTGATGAGTATCTCACGGTGGTGTGGGTGTGTGTGAGTTGGTGAGTGGGTGGGTGGGTGGGTGTGGGTGGGTGTGTGTGTGCTCTACGTGTCTAACGTTGTACTGTATGTCTGTTTGTTGACAGGAGGCGAAAGCCCTCATTGCCCAGCGAGCGGACAACCCCAGGGAGTTCTTTAAGCAGAAGGAGAAGGCTGTGGCCACTGGTGTGGACATCTCCCCTGCCTCTAGCCACAGGACCGGTAAGACCAGAGAGAGGGAGGGAGAAGAGGGTAGAGGGGCAGAGGGACAGAGGGAGGAAGAGAGGGAGAGTTTGGGTCACCCGACCACCATTTGTCCTGTCATTCACCTCGTTACAGGCCTCAGTCCCTGTACTCTGCTGTACGTCACCAGTGTGTCTGTCATCACTGTGTATGTGTGGACAGAGCCTTTTGGACCCAGACACCTGGGTATACCACAGAGATCTGGAAGGCAGGAGAACAGTTGGAGTAGAATTCAGACTAAGATAAGAAGTAATCCAGTTGAAGACAGAAGAAGATGTAGATGGAAGAAGAGAGACAGATGCTGTAGCAGGAATCCCTTGCAGGCTACATTGATACAGATAACAGGTGGCTCCAAGGAGCCAGGTGGAGTGGATGGAGACAGGAACAAGTGCCTGACTGAGTGAGGGTCTCCATACTGAACAAGACAACACACTCTCCTCTCCACCTGCAAACCCAAACAACCAAAGAATCTCCCTGAAACAATATATGTTTTTGTCTACAAGCAACAGGATATTTTCACCATGGGAGAAAGCCTCTGTGTTCATTCCATCTTAACATACTGAACTGAAATCATGTTCCTTCCTCCATCATTAATGAGCTTGGTGCAGTGCTTCTACTACTGCATGCTTTGTCCACAGAGTGTCATTACCACACTAACAACTCTCCCTCTTCTTTATATTATTCTCTTTCTCTCTATCTCTTTGACCTCTCTATCTCTTTGACCTCTATCTCTTTGACCTCTATCTCTTTGACCTCTCTATCTCTTTGACCTCTATCTCTTTGAGCTCTATCTATTTGACCTCTATCTCTTTGACCTCTATCTCTTTGAGCTCTATCTCTTTGACCTCTCTATCTCTTTGACCTCTATCTCTTTGACCTCTATATCTCTTTGACCTCTATCTCTTTGACCTCTATCTCTTTGACCTCTCTATCTCTTTGACCTCTATCTCTTTGACCTCTCTCTATCATTTGATTTGATTCATGGTTGTGCATCCATTTGTCTTGTCGTCCGTCTCTCCATTCATCCACACATACATCAGTTAATTTTATTGTTTATAATTATTTATAATTAATTTTACTCCGGTGTCTCCCTCAGTTCTTTGGATCCTTGAGCGTCACTAATGAGTTTCTATGGGACCATACCCATTCTCCCACAACTCTTCACTTCTCACCTGGAATCCTCCTGGGCCTTGCCTCGTTTTATCTTGACTTTCTCCTTCCTGTCTTCCTCCTACTCTCCCCTGTCTCTCTTTTCTCTGTGCCCCTCTATCACTCTCCCTCTCTCGTCTTTCCCTGTCCTCCCTGCGTCTGTATGTATGTGTGTGTGCGTTGCTGTGTGTGTGTGTCGCTCCGTGTGTGTGTGTGTGTGTCACTCTGGGCCCTGTCTCTTGTCAGGCCGTTTGGACAGCCCGTTACCAGGCCGTTTGGACAGCCCGTTTTTGAAGCAGCAGCACAGTCCCAGCGAGCCCAGTCCGCCCCCCCTCCGCACCCCGCCTCACGCGAGGCTACAGCCCACTACACCCGGTAGGTACTGGACAGGAGGAGGAGCAGGGAGGAAGTAGAGACCCCCCCTCTGCCCCCACCCACCCTCACAGGACCACAGTAGAGGACACGCCCCCATCACCCCAAATCATCCCCTGAAGCTGCTGTAACAAACTCAGCTCCCTCTCCTGCACCATCCTTACAACCCCCCCCCCCCCCCCCGCTAGCTCAGAGCACAGCTGTAGCTACCTACTGTTAGCTAACCTGGGCTTGACGTGCTCTATTCTATTTTGAGTCCTTGGAGAGCCTGAATTAGATATCTCCAGATTGGTACTGTCTGTGGGAGATGGGTGGCTGTGCAGTGTGCTAAAACGCACGGTGCCCTGTGCTAAAAGCCCTTCCGGTGTGATGACAGATCCTGTTCTCCACTAAAGGCTGTGTCTCAGTCAGTCAGCACTCTCCTGGTTTGGCCACTTTCTCTACACTCCCACTCTGGTGCAGTGTGCTTTTAGTTGTCTTGCTGATGATGGCAGCTTATATCAAAGAGCTGAGTTGATCATGGCCCTTAGTTCTGCCTACTAGTTAGTACCTCTTATATCTCCTTTCACAAATGAATCTGTACACTAACTACCCTAACTTACTAACACACTATCTTGTCAACCGCCTTCAGTCTTCCACATCCTTCACGCCAATGATGTGTACTCCATTATCCCTCTCGGTCACCTCTCGGTCTGATCTTTTATCCAGTGTTGTGGGGGTGAGGGTAGGATGGTTAGGGGAAAAAGTCATAGTGAACCCTATAGGGCAGGTTTTCACCTGGAGGAGAGAAGGAGAAATGAAGGAGAATAATCCAAACCTGCATAGGTTCCATGCTCCATTATTTGTTTTGGCAATCTTACTTCGTATCCACCTTTACCCCCATCTCCCGCATCCCTGCCCCGTTTCTCTCATGCTACTCCTGATGGACTGCGACGCTCTGCTCCGTCCGCAACACACACCTTGCGTACCTTCTGACGAATGACCTGTGAGTGTGTGTGCCGTCGTCATCGAGCTGCTCGTTCCGTTGTGTTGCCCTGGAACTGTGTTGTGTACCCTGTGGGCCCTGTGTGGCCAAACAGTATATGGATGTTACCCCTGATCTATGTGGAGTATTGTACTATAATTGTACTGTAACTGTACTGTGTTTTTCCTAATGTTGTGTGGTCTGTCTGTGTGAGGGTGGCCAACCAGTTCTAACCAGTTCCAACCAGGTCCAACTAGTTCTAACCAGCTCCTACTAGATCCAACCAGGTCCTAGTAGTTCCATCCACCAGCTAAATCATGAAATTAGTTTAACTGAAAATTGATTCCTATACCACCATCATGAACTTTTCACCTCTGTGTGTGAAATATTGACCCCTTAAATTGAAACTGTGTTTATAAATGGTTCAGTGTTGATGAGGACGGGGCAATATCCTATCCTCCTCTCTTCTCTTAGTATTTAAAGGCGCCTCGATTAGAAAGGAAATGGCAAGTCCACCCAAGCAAGATGCTGCTGTCGATTGTATATAATGAGCAGCCACGTAGGGTCATTCATCTCTATGTCCTGTTGTTCCCAGTAACAGTGATGTTTGTCATTATCGTGTGTTTACTGGGGTTTATTCATTGAGTGGATATTCATTGTTTCTCATCCAGATGCGCCCTCCTCAGGTCAAATCCCCCAGGTCATTCTTTGCAAAGTACGTACAGACAGCAGAGAATCACAAAGCACTTCTCAAGTGCATATTTTAATTTGAACTTTTGATGGACTTTACACATACCCAAAATGTATACTGGGGCAGGATTAAATCAGTCAAGACAGATAAACAAAAGGAATCCTGCACAGAGAATTGCTGCTCCCAAAAGTGAATTCACTGTTTAAATCAAGACAAATAGCATCACTGTGAAGATCTTTGTCAGAGGGTATTTTTGCTTGAGGTGCTGAAGATGCCCCTAACCACAGATCTCAGATCAGATTACTTTACCTCCATTCCTAACCATAATCATTGGATATCTGATCCTGTATCAGTGGTTAGGGGCAACTTCTACCTACAGTACTTATTGAAGTCCATGTACTATATTGTAGTGGAGAGCTGATATAGCCCATATGGAATAACTGTTGCTGCAGCTCATGCATGAGATTGTCACTACTGCTGCTACTGCTCTACTGTGTTACTTCTACACTATATATACAAAAGTATGTGGGCACCCCTTCAAATTAGTGGATTCGGCTATTTCGGCCACTCCCGTTGCTGACAGGTGTATAAAATCGAGCACACAGCCATGCAAACTCCAAAGACAAACATTGGCAGTAAAATGGCCTTACTGAAGAGCTCAGTGACTTTCAACGTGGCACCGTCATAGGATGCCAACTTTCCAACAAGTCAGTTCGTCAAATATTTGCCCTGCTAGAGCTGCCCCGGTCAACTGTAAGTGCTGTTATTGTGAAGTGGAAACGTCTAGGAGCAACAACGGCTCAGCCGCGAAGTGGTAGACCACACAAGTTCACAGAACAGGACTGCGATTGCTGAAGCGTAAAAATTGTCTGTCTTCGGTTGCAACACTCACCACCGAGTTCCAAACTGCCTCTGGAAGCAACGTCAGCACAAGAACTGTTCCTCTGGAGCTTCATGAAATGGGTTTCCATGGCCGAGCAGCCACACGCACACAAGCCTAAGATCACCATGCACAATGCCAAGTGTCGGCTGGAGTGATGTAAAGCTTGCCGCCATTGGACTCTGGAGCAGTGGAAACGCGTTTCCTGGAGTGATGAATCACGCTTCACCATCTGGCAGTCCAATGAAGGAATCTGGGTTTGGCGGATGCCAGGAGAACGCTACCTGCCCAAATGCGTAGTGCCAACTGTAAAGTTTGGTGGAGGAGGAATAATGGTCTGGGGCTGTTTTTCATGGTTCGACTAGACCCCTTAGTTCCAGTGAAGGGAAATCTTAACACTACATCATACAATTACATTCTAGACGATTCTGTGCTTACCTCTTTGTGGCAACAGTTTGGGGAAGGCCCTTTCCTGTTTCAGCATGACAATGCCCCCGTGTACAAAGCGAGGTCCATACAGAAATGGTTTGTCGGGATCAGTGTAGAAGAACTTGACTGGCCTGAACAGAGCCCTGACCTCAACCCCCCGAACACCTTTGGGATGAATTGTAACGCAGACTGCGAGCCAGGCCTAATCGCCCAACATCACTGCCGACTTCACTAATGCTCTTGTGGCTGAAGTCCCCGCAGCATTGTTCCAACATCTAGTGGAAGCCTTCCCAGAAGAGTGGCAGCTGTTATAGCAGCAAAGGGCGGACCAACTCCATATTAATGTCCATGATTTTGGAATGAAATGTTCGTCGAGCAGGTGTCCACATACTTTTGGTCATGTAGTGTACATGCTCAAATGCCTGATGGAAAGGACCCATGCTTCACCATCACCAGTGATGTTACCCATACGTCACATGATCTCATCCCCAGCTACATTTGAGTTTTAGCAGATATACTCTGACACAGCTGCTGCTGCACCATTCAAGTCAATCCTGAAAACAAATAACCACACCATTGTCATCAGTGTGAAATTGAATGCAGTGTTCAGGCTAGCCTGACTGTGAACATTGTGACCAATGGTGTTATTTTAATTGTGTTCATGTGATTTTGTGGTGGCCTTTTGTCTGTGTTTGTTAACATTTTGAATGTTTTGGTGATTTGATTGTTGGGTGGTACAGTATTTTCATTGTGTTAGTGATTTAATTGTTTGGTGGCATTTTGATTGTGAGTGAAATGATTGGGTGATGGTGATGTATGGTGGTGATGGTTTGAAGTTGTTCTGGTGTACCCTCTCGATGTGTGTTGTCTGATATTCCTCCTCCAGATGGTGATGATGAAGGGAGCTTAGATCACAGTGTGGGAATGTCCCCAACGCCCGTCCCCCAAATTGTCACCACACCCATCCAGGAGGCGGAGGATGACAGCCGGAATGAGTGGGGTAAGACTGGGCAGAGTTTGGTTATACTGGGGTAAGCCTGGGTGCCTTACGAGGACTTAAATCCTTGAATTCTGTTTGATTACGTTGCTACAGGCTACTTTGTACATGGCTAATGTTAGCATTGAAAGCCATTGAGCGCCCTTACTCTGTTGGATATCATTTATCCCAGACAAACAAACACAGATGACACACACATGCATACGCATATATATTTTGATAGACCAAAGTATCAGCTATCACACCATGTAAAGGAACAACCTCCTAATTAAAAACATTTCAGGAAATGCAACTAACTGGATTTATGTGAACTCCGTTAGACACCATAAAAGGCATTTCATTTTTACAATTATTGTCCAACAAGTGTTTAAAGGCTTTAATTCTAACATTAGATTATTCAAATATGTAATACAAATCTACAAACGTATTTTTATTTTGTTTAATAGCACTATAAAATGCTCCCGGGCTAATTTCGTTAGCATTTTTTTTGAATATATTAAAAATATATATAAAGCAAACCCTATCCCTTAGGTCTAGCACAGCAAATACTAAAAGAAATTAAGCATATCTTGCAGAACAGTGAGTTGCACTGACGGAGTTAACAACAGATACTCAAAACAGATACTCAAAACAGACATATTTTTGCCTATAAAAATAAAAGTTCAATACAAACATTTGTAAAATATGGAAAATGATTGATGTGAAAATCCCCAATAAAATCATTCTATCAGATCTTTAAGCACTCTGACGGAGTTGACGTTAGACAAAAATCTGACCGAGTGGATGTTTTACAGAGTTGACAAAAATATAACATTTTCTTCTTCATTCAGGTGGTATACACAGTAGCACTTTAGTTTTTCCTCAGTTGCTTTAGGACCCTAAAACTGAATTAAATGTAACATTTGGGGGTTGGGGGCCCTCAAAGCTTGTGGGTCCCCTGTCTTGTGGTGTATGCTACGCCAGTGACACGCATACACACACATACACACACACACACACACACCCTGGGACTGTGTGTATTTTCCCAGGCCTAATTTGCCTTCACAGATGGCTGGGCTTCCCCTGCTCATGTCTCTAGGCCCCAGTGGCACTCTGATACATACTGTGGTACTGTAGACTGTGTTAAAGTACACCACCTGGACACAAATGACTATAACAGGAACACAACACTGTGGGTATCACTGTGTAGGAGTCCATGCGGTGTTCTCTGAAGTTAAAGCTATAATTCATGTCATGTTGTGGACCTAAGAGATATTGGACTGTAGGTATACTGTAAGAGCATCAATCAACAGTGTGGTCTTTCTATTGCTGCAATTATGTTTTCAGTGGAGTTTATTATCTGTTAACATTGTGACTAGAATTACCTTGTCCGGGCATATTGATGATATTTTGACTGTTTCAGTTTGTGTCCTATCAGGGCTTATTGATAACAAGTTTTGACTGTTATCAATAACAGTCCCCCTCCCTCCCTCTCTACCTTCCTCCCCTCCAGGTGAGCCCAAGCAGCAGCCAGGCCCGGTCCAGGACTCCACCCCCACCAAGCCCATTCAGAGTGTGGCACCCCAGACCCGCACAGACTCCAAAGCCCCGTCCTCAGCACCGGACGACTATGACCCCTTCTCAGGCTTCAGGCCCCTGCCTGCCCCCACTGCCGCAGACCCCATGGTGGACCTATGGGACTGCAGCCCTGCCACCGGCATCGCCCCCTCTCAGGCCCCACCCCCTGGAGGGCGACCCCAGCCCCTGCTGAGCTTCGACGAGATGGGGGACGTACCATTCTGCCCGGGGGGTTCCGAGGGGGTCGAGGATGAGCCCTCCAGCCTAGTGGACGTGGCCGGGACCCACGATATGACCATGAGCTACCAGCAAGCACTGCAGCACGCTTCAGAGGACACTCAGCTGATGACCAACGGGGAGACGCTGCTCAAAGAAGGGACTCAGGTCAGGAGAGGAGCAGTAGTCATGTTATCTCATATAACAGTATATTGAGCAAAATTACTTGGCAGCACTTTACATGCATGGAGTTGTTCTTATACTTATGCCATTAAGTTGACATTTTGCCAATACTTTGGTAACCAGCATATCATTTCTCAGCTGCACAACAACAAATAAGGTATGTTGTCTGCACTATCTGTATTGTATTATTCCTTATCTTAAAATAAGTATAAAATTATGTGCCACAAGATGGCAGTAAATGCATTCTACATCAGCAGTAGTTAGTGCCACTGGTTACCTGGGAGAGAGAGGATGGCAGTTTGTTCTGTGTTCCTGATCTGGAACAAAGATGTACAACACATACACAGATAGTATAGTACTGAATGATCTATGGTACAAATTGTACTGTACATGTAGTATTTCTTTGGACAAAGTGGCTCGGTGATATCAAATCAAATCAAATCAAATCAAATCAAATTTTATTGGTCACATGCGCCGAATACAACAGGTGCAGACATTACAGTGAAATGCTTACTTACAGCCCTTAACCAACAGTGCATTTATTTTAAACAAAAAAGTAAGAATAAAACAACAACAAAAAAGTGTTGAGAAAAAAGAGCAGAAGTAAAATAAAGTGACAGTAGGGAGGCTATATATACAGTAAAATAAAGTGACAGTAGGGAGGCTATATATACAGGGGGGTACCGTTGCATAGTCAATGTGCGGGGGCACCGGCTAGTTGAGGTAGTTGAGGTAATATGTACATGTGGGTAGAGTTAAAGTGACTATGCATAAATACTTAACAGAGTAGCAGCAGCGTAAAAAGGATGGGGTGGGGGGGCAGTGCAAATAGTCCGTGACTTCAGAAAGTATTCACACCCCTTGACTTTTTCCACGTTGTTGTGTTACAGCCTGAATTTGTGTCACTGATCTACACATAATACCCCATAATGTCAAAGTGGAATTCTGTTTACAAATTAATTAAAAATGAAAAGCTGAAATATCTTGAGTCAATAAATATTCAACCCTTTTGTTATGGCAAGCCTACATAAGTTCAGGAGTAAAAATGTGCTTAAAAAGTCACATAATAAGTTGCATGGACTCACTCTGTGTGCAATAATAGTGTTTAACATGATTTTTAAATGACGACCCCATATTTGTACCCTACACATACAATGAATTATCTGTAATGTCCCTCAGTCGAGCAGTGAATTTCAAACAGAGATTCAACCACAAAGACCAGGGAGGTTTTCCAATGGTTCACAAAGAAGGGCACCTATTGGTAGATGGGTAAAAAGAAAAAGCAGACAATGAATATCCCTTTGAGCATGGTGCAGCTATTCATTACACTTTGGATGGTGTATCAATACACCCAGTCACTGCAAAGCTGCAGGCGCCCTTCCCAACGCAGTTGCCGGAGAGGAAGGAAACCGCTCAGGGATTTCACCATGAGGCCAATGGTGACTTAAAAACAGTTACAGAGTTTCATGGCTGTGATAGGAGATAACTGAGGATGGTTCAACAACATTGTAGTTACACCCCAATACCAACATAAATGACAGAGTGAAAAGAAGGAAGCCTATACAGAATAAAAATATTCCAAAACATGCATCCTGTTTGCAATAAGACACTAAAGTAATACTGCAAAAAAATTTGCTAAGAAATTAACTTTTTTTCTTGAATACAAAGTGTTATGTTTGGGGCAAATCCAACATAACACATATCACTGAGTACAATTTTCAAGTATGGTGGTGGTGGCATCATGTTATGGGTATGCTCGTCATCGGCAAGGACTAGTGAGTTTTTTAGGATCAAAAGAAACTGAATAGAGCTAAGGACAGGCAAAATCCTAGAGGAAAACCTGGTTCAGTCTGCTTTCCAACAGACACTTGGAGACAAATTCAGCTTTCAGCAGGACAATTACCTAAAACACAAGGCCAAATATACAGTCTGCTAAGCAACTAGAGTTGCTTACCAAGACAACATTGAATGTTCCTGAGTGGCCTAGTTTTGACTTAAATTGGCTTGAAATTCTATGGAAAGACTTGAAAATGGCTGTTTAGCAATGATCAATAACCAACTTGACAGAGCTTGAAGAAATTTTAAAATAATAATGTGCAAATATTGTACAATCCGCGTGTACAAAGCTCTTCGAAATTTACCCAGAAAGACTCACATCTGTAATCGCTGCCAAAGTAATTCTAACATGTATTGACTCAGGGGGTTGAATACTTTTCTAATTAAGATATATCAGTGTTTTATTTTCTATTAATCTTTTTTTTTTCATATAATCTTTCTTCCACTTTGACATTAGAGTATTTTGTGTAGATCGTTGAAAAAAAATTACTATTAAATTAAATTAAATTGTAATACTTTCTGAAGACACTGCAGCAGTAGCATAGTGTGCCTATATGTCTACAGGCAGAGAGACAATACTGTTATTAACTAATGTTTCTGTCTGCCTGTCTGTCTGTGCAGGCGAGCGAGGGCTACTTCAGCCAATCGCAGGAGGAGGAGGAGTGCTCTGCTAAAATGACCCCAACGTCAGTGTTTTATAACAAGCCACCAGGTGAGAGAGGGAGAGAGAGAGAGAGAGAGAGAGAGAGAGAGTGCGCGTCATGCGAGGATTAAACATATAAATAACCTTTCTGCCTGAAAGCTGTGAAGATTAGTCTGTTGGAAATACATCAATATATGAAAAAAGTAGTAACACTGTAAAATTAGGTACCATTTGTAAAGTGTTTAAAGGGTTTATAATTACGTAATTAAGGGTTATTTAGTCATTTCTAAATGCATTATAAACCATTAATAAACACTTATATTGCTTTGGGTTAAATAGTGCAATTAACTAGTCAATGCTTGCCAAAAAGTGAGCCAATATTTACCTCCTTTTATTAACCGTTTACAAATGCACTTACAAATACTTATAATATGAACCCTTAGGTATAATCATGCAACCTTATTTTCAATGGCTGCACAGTTAAACAATAGTTATTTTTCTCCCTCTTGGTTGTGATGCATTAGTGCTCTGTCCCAGGAACAGAAAAGGTTGGTTTTCAGACCAATGGTCAACATCGCACTATTTTGACCAATGCGTTATAACCCATTCATTAATGGTTTGTAGTGCATTTACAAATAATTAAATAACCATTAACAACATCATTATAAACTCTTTATAAACCCTTTACAAGTGGTACCTTAAAAATCACCAGCCTGGCTAAACACGTTGTTGTTGTTACTATTTTGTTCAAGAACTGCTGTCATGCTTATTTTTGAAGACAGTCTGACTTATGATGCTGATTGTTACAGTATGTGGTTGTTTCTGCCCCCTTATTTGACATATTGTAAGACACCCTGGATAAAAATACTAAAGTTTGTGCGTGTGTGTGTGTGTGTTTGTTTTTTCAAACATTGACCGAGTGGATTTATGGATGTTTATCTATGCCCTGTGCGTGTGTACAGAGATTGACATCACATGCTGGGACACAGACCCTGTAATGGAAGACAGCGACTAGACCATGGCGGAGTAGTCCAGTCCGGCGGTGGGAAGCAGAAACAATGCATCATCAACAACGAAACAGATTTTTAAAAAAGTAATAATAACAAGTCTTGCATAAAAAAATCTGTATAATGTTCTAGATTTTTTTTTTTTTTTAAGGATGTTAGCCACCAAAATGGTTTTTGAGTTATTGTTAAAGATGCTAATGGATTGATGATGAGCTCTTGGTTTTGTGTTTTTATTTTATTTATTGCTTTGATTTCTCATTGTTTTGCTATGCAGAGTAAATAGTGGGGAGTGGGGAATACTTTCTTGCGCACGGCTGTGTCCTCTACAGCAGACTATGACCCCCTGTACCAGACAGGTAGCCTATTAGAATGTAGAGCAAACCCTATTGTGCCCAATCACAATGATTCCTACCACAGCCCCCTCCCTTTGTCCTCTCTCCCCCAAACCCAGGCACCACCTTCCACCCTCCTTACTGCTCAAGAGTTGCCTCCATCCTAGCTCTGGCCCTCTCCACTGAAGCCTAGGGGATCTACTACCCACATCCCCCATCCATTCTCTCTCATTCTGGGTAGCTACAGTCGTTGTAGATAAAAGTGGGAGTGGTGCCTGGTGGAAAGGAGGGAGGGAGAGGGGATCAGAGAGGAGTGGTGCCTAGTGTAATCCTGTAGTCTTTGATGTTTCAGTTTGGCCTTGGGGCCATGAGGAGGGGGAGGGGGGAACCAGATAAAGACTACAGGCTGGGATAGCAGTACTATTGTACTATACCATAGTAAAACCCTGACACACACAAGGGAGGTATAACGAAATACTTGTTTTGTGCTGTGCCAAGTCACTTTGAAAAGGAATATCTATTGTAGCTTCTTATCGTTGTGTTGGTTGGAAAACTCTCTCAGCAGAAAGTCTGACATGGGGAAAATGTGTATGATTTTTCTACCTATTAGAAGTGTTCTAGAAATTGAAATTCAGGATCGTTGAATCATGGCAATAGCGGTAGTCTCTTGTTTTGTTACGTCTTCAGTGAAAACTAGGCAATGACTGTATCTAGAGCACTCAGATGGGAATGAGGACGTTCGTCACACGTTGTGGCACTATGAACGGAACAGTGTGTCTTGTGCTAAGGTGGTTCTAGAGCTGCTACAGTAGTCACTGCTTTGTAACACTACCTCCTTCTTTGCAGTAGATGACACAAATTCACCCTTTCGCTTTCCATGTGTCTTTATTTCCCTTGTCCTTCTTTTAAAATGATGTAGTTCACATGCACGCCCCTAGATGGCCTCAGCACCATTTTGTATACTTTTGGAATTCTACTGTTGACTACCTCTGTGTTGTTTTTGCACAGATCTCAGATTCTCTCACCCAGTTATCTCGGTTCTGATTTCACCCTTAACAGTCTAAATGAGAAACAATCCAGTTGATTAGTTTCGCCAGTAGCCCTTATAAATGCTTTTGATCATCAAGACTCGTTTTACTCTGTATTATTGCTCTAAGGTTTAGAAACAGGTTCTAGCTTATTGATGCAACCCTCTCCACATGACTTATAGACCAGTCTTCCTTTATTTGATCTACAGGAGGTTTATTATCATTACTGTTCAAGGTTAGAGTTTCATTCCTGAGATTCCACACCTTAGATCTGATTCTAAATCAATCCAGGCATTCTTACCCATAGATATAGAACAGTTCTATAGCAGTTATATGTTGTTATAGCTCTATGCTCTTACCACAGAATTCTGAGTGGGAACCAACAAGCAATAAGAAAATAAACCAATGTAGTATTTTGTCCTGTAAATAGTGTTTGTTTTTTAGAAATACAGAACTACAACTAATGAACGTCGAACACTTCTTTGTCATTGTGGCCCTTATTATTATGATTATGACACTTTGAATTGAGGCTTGTTGTGAGATTTTTAAATTAAGTTTCTTTGAAGAGAGATATGAAATGTGAGTTGTGGTGGAATTCCATATCCCTAGCAGCCTTTTTCTGTAAATGAGAATCACCTAATGCTTAGTAAGAGCCGACCAACCCGCATCTTTAGCAGTAACTGACACCCTTTCTACATGATTTCAATGTATACTTCTTCACCCTAATAACCTCCTGGGTAGTGATTATTATTCTCTTCTGATCACACTACTAGGAGACTACTACTACTGCTAGTACTATACTAATACTACCCCTCTTTGCCCCAAAGCAAGGCTTAGCTGTTCCTTGTCTTCTCGCTCTTTTCATTTAAGATATATTTTATTTATCTTCCCTCTTTTCCATCCGCTTCTCACATGCTCTGTTTTGGAAATAAGCACAAGATCTTTTGTGACATGCTAAGTGCTGATGTATGTTAATAAAATACTTAATAACCTCCAAACGATGACTTGAGAGAGTGTTTTTGATTTGACAGTTTTTCTTTTGGCTGTATCACCCCGTTCTCCCCAATCTAATGCATCCTTGAATACTTCAATACTATCATGACTTAAGGAAGAAGTGCAGAGGGAAATGCTAGCATCATAGAATTAAATAGAACACTAGAATGAACATTGGCATCCCGGCAACATTACTAAAATGATGGCCATCTTGGTCAGAGAATCTCATGTCATTATATTGTAGGGTAGAAGTGCACTTTTTAAAAATTATTTAACATATAATTTATCATCTTGAAGTACTGGATTGCTCCAGGCCGCTCAGATATCCACTGATGCATTTCAAAGCTTTCTCTGCAAACAAATATCTCAGTCATTCAAAGCAGAAATGAACACAAAACATCCAACAACATAACACAAGTCTGTCACAGCCACTTGTCATGTTTGTTTTTATCTATATTTTATTCAACTGCATTTTATTAAAGAGATGTTGGCACTGTTGACTTAGTCATAGTCCAGGTATGGTCCCATGTGGCTCAGTTGGTAGAGCAGGGTGCTTGCAACGCCAGGGTTGTGAGTTGTAACAGTACAAAAATGTATGTACTCTACTGTAAGTCGCTCTGGATAAGAGCGTCTGCTAAATGACTAAAATGTGAAATGTTCTATAAAAGAACCCTTCTCCTTACAGGTATACATAGAACACATAGGCTGCATCCCAAATGGCACCCTATGCCTCCAAAAAGTATTCACACCCCTTGACTTTATCCACATTTTGTTATGTTACAGCCTAAATTTAAAATGGATTAAATTGAGATGTTGTGTCACTTGCCTACACACAATGCCCCATAATGTCAAAGTGGAATTGTGTTTTTAGAAATTCCTACAAATTAATTTAAAATGAAAAGCTGAAATGTCTTGAGTTAATAAGTATTCAACCCTTTTGTTATGGCAAGCCTAAATAAAGTTCAGGAGTAAACATTTGCTTAACAAGTCAAATAAGTTGCATGGACAAGTGTGCAATAATAGTGTTAAACATGATTTTTGAATAACTACCTACATCTCTGTACCTCACACATACAATTATCTGTAAAGTCCCTCAGTCGAGCAGTGACTTTCAACCACAAAGACCAGGGAGGTTTATCCAATGCCTCGCAAAAAAGGGCACCTATTGGTAGATGGGTAAAAAAAAAAAGCAGACATTGAATATATCCCTTTGAGCCTGGTGAAGTAATTAATACACCCAGTCACTACAACGATACAGGCGTCCTTCCTAACTCAGTTGCGGGAGAGGAAGGAAACCGCTCAGGGATTTCACCATGAGGCTAATGGTGACTTTAAAACAGTTACATAGCTGTGATAGGAGAAAAACAACATTGTAGTTACTCCACAATACTAACCTAAATGCATCCTGTTTGCAATAAGGCACTAAAGTAAAACTGCAAAAAAAATTTCAAAGAAATTAACTTTATGTCCTGAATACAAAGCATTATGTTTGGGGCAAATCCAACACAACACATCACTGAGTACCACTCTTCATATTTTCGAGCATGGTGGTTTTATCATGTTATGGGTATGATTGTCATCAGCAAGGACTAGGGAGTTTTTTTGGGATAAAAATAAACGAAATACAGCCAAGCACAGGCAGAATCCTAGAGGAAAACCTGGCTCAGTCTGCTTTCCAACAGACACTGGGAGATAAATTCACCTTAAAGCAGGACAATAACCTAAAACACAAGGCCAATTATATACTGGAGTTGCTTACCAAGACTACATTTAATGTTCCCGAGTGGCCTAGTTACAGCTTTGACTTAAATGGGCTTGAAAATGGCTGTTTAGCGATGATTGACTTGACAGAGCTTGAATAATTTTTAAAAGAATAATGTGCAAATATTGTACAATCCAGGTGTGCATATCTCTTAGAGACTTACCCAGAAAGACTCACAACTGTAATCGCTGTCAAAGTTGCTTCTACAAAGTTTTGAATACTTATGTAAATGAGATATTTCTGTATTTTATTTTCAATACATTTTAAAAAACATGTTTTCACTATGTCATTATCATGGGGTATTGTGTAGAGGTTTTTTTAAATCAATTTTGAATTCAGGCTGTAACACAACAAATTGTGGAATAAGTCAAGGGGCATGAATACTTTTGGAAGGCACTGTAGTGCCTATATGGGCCCTGATCAAAAGTAGTGCACTATATAGGGAATAGAGTGCAATTATTTACGCATCCATACAGTACAGTAGTAGCAGGAGATGTAGGAGTGACTAACAGAGAACAGCTCCTGCAGTCAGACGTATAGAGAATACTTTGCATGCTACATGTTGTACGTACATTCATTCACAGCGGAACAATTTGTATATTCACAGTATGTGTGAGATGTCAGTCACAGAGAGTCCATACTATAGCAGGGCCATTTCCTGCTTTAGGCCATATCAATCTGTAGCCTATCTGGACAGATATGCTCCCTTGGATGGTAAATACATGTCTGTGTATTTGGATACATCCTCAAATGATGGATCTCCAAGTGATGTCAATCCAATATTAGAGGAGCGGTCCACTCCATCAGGGCATTTGATCGATTTCCTCAAAATGGCTGTCACATTGACAGCCAGTTCCAGTTCCAACTGTGTTTAGCGAGCCCTGGGATAGGAGATGGGAAACCCTGTGGATGTCAGTAGTCAGACACTACTGACAGTCACAGTCCTACACTAGTAGATAGAATGTGTCCATGTATCCTAGCCTGTGCACCATCCCCATTGTGCTCTGACTGAATATGCTCAGACTGGCCACACAGCTGATGTTCCCTTTCACTCTAAACAGACTCTAGCTAGCTAGTGCTCTGGCCTGGTGGTTGCCTAGCAACACGTATGCCACTGGAGGAAAGAGGACAGTTTACACCTCTTCCTTTTCCTTCTCCTGTGGCGGGTGAGAGAAAGACAGAAAATAAAAGCAGCACAAACAAAACAACCGTGGTACAATGAAATAAACTACTGGAATCAATGCATGACAGCTCAGGGAAGCAATTGTCAATTCATCAAGTTGTGTGATTAAACAGACAACCTTTGGCAAAATAATATTCAACATGACTTCAAGAATGGATAGAAATACCTCAAATTA